>NW_026698594.1:0-106150 GCF_030435755.1 Ochotona princeps
CCACAAGAACCACTCGGCTGATCCTTCTTCAATATGCCCTGCACCAACATGCAGTGTTTCCTTGATTGAATTAGCTCTCACACCAATATTTGCGTCTAGAGCCTTTGCATTGAGGGCTATCTGAAAACGGCTGTGGCGCTGAAGTTGCCTGAGAATGTGGAGTTGGTGGCATGTGAAAGCCGCATGTGGAGCATTCGTTTGTGTGGGATGCTCACCAAGCTTCATTTCAGTCCTAGGCACTCAAAGGGCACTAAGCATAGAGTGTGAAAACTGAGTTTCTTTGAGAGCTGCTTGGAAGCCTGATGGTGTGTGAAGTTAGTGAGCCAAATGGAGTTGTTCTCCCACAAGAACCACTCGGCTGATCCTTCTTCAATATGCCCTTCACCAACATGCAGTGTTTCCTTGATTGAATTAGCTCTCACACCAATATTTGCATCTAGAGCCTTTGCATTGAGGGCTATCTGAAAACGGCTGTGGCGCTGAAGTTGCCTGTGAATGTGGAGTTGGTGGCATGTGAAACCCGCATGTGGAGCATTCGTTTGTGTGGGATGCTCTACCAGGTTCATTCCTAGATAATGCACTCAAAGGGCACTAAGCATAGAGTGTGAAAACTGAGTTTCCTTGAGAGCTGCTTGGAAGCCTGATGGTGTGTGAAGTTAGTGAGCCAAATGGAGTTGTTCTCCCACAAGAACCACTCGGCTGATCCTTCTTCAATATGCCCTTCACCAACATGCAGTGTTTCCTTGATTGAATTAGCTCTCACACCAATATTTGCGTCTAGAGCCTTTGCATTGAGGGCTATCTGAAAACGGCTGTGGCGCTGAAGTTGCCTGTGAATGTGGAGTTGGTTTCATGTGAAAGCCGCATGTGGAGCATTCGTTTGTGTGGGATGCTCACCAAGCTTCATTTCAGTCCTAGGCACTCAAAGGGCACTAAGCATAGAGTGTGAAAACTGAGTTTCTTTGAGAGCTGCTTGGAAGCCTGATGGTGTGTGAAGTTAGTGAGCCAAATGGAGTTGTTCTCCCACAAGAACCACTCGGCTGATCCTTCTTCAATATGCCCTTCACCAACATGCAGTGTTTCCTTGATTGAATTAGCTCTCACACCAATATTTGCGTCTAGAGCCTTTGCATTGAGGGCTATCTGAAAACGGCTGTGGCGCTGAAGTTGCCTGTGAATGTGGAGTTGGTGGCATGTGAAACCCGAATGTAGAGCATTCGTTTGTGTGGGATGCTCTACCAGGTTCATTCCTAGATAATGCACTCAAAGGGCACTAAGATAGAGTGTGAAAACTGAGTTTCCTTGAGAGCTGCTTGGAAGCCTGATGGTGTGTGAAGTTAGTGAGCCAAATGGAGTTGTTCTCCCACAAGAACCACTCGGCTGATCCTTCTTCAATATGCCCTTCACCAACATGCAGTGTTTCCTTGATTGAATTACCTCTCACACCAATATTTGCGTCTAGAGCCTTTGCATTGAGGGCTATCTGAAAACGGCTGTGGCGCTGAAGTTGCCTGTGAATGTGGAGTTGGTGGCATGTGAAAGCCGCATGTGGAGCATTCGTTTGTGTGGGATGCTCACCAAGCTTCATTTCAGTGCTAGGCACTCAAAGGGCACTAAGCATAGAGTGTGAAAACTGAGTTTCCTTGAGAGCTGCTTGGAAGCCTGATGGTGTGTGAAGTTAGTGAGCCAAATGGAGTTGTTCTCCCACAAGAACCACTCGGCTGATCCTTCTTCAATATGCCCTTCACCAACATGCAGTGTTTCCTTGATTGAATTAGCTCTCACACCAATATTTGAGTCTAGAGCCTTTGCATTGAGGGCTATCTGAAAACGGCTGTGGCGCTGAAGTTGCCTGTGAATGTGGAGTTGGTGGCATGTGAAACCCGCATGTGGAGCATTCGTATGTGTGGGATGCTCTACCAGGTTCATTCCTAGATAATGCACTCAAAGGGCACTAAGCATAGAGTGTGAAAACTGAGTTTCTTTGAGAGCTGCTTGGAAGCCTGATGGTGTGTGAAGTTAGTGAGCCAAATGGAGTTGTTCTCCCACAAGAACCACTCGGCTGATCCTTCTTCAATATGCCCTTCACCAACATGCAGTGTTTCCTTGATTGAATTAGCTCTCACACCAATATTTGCGTCTAGAGCCTTTGCATTGAGGGCTATCTGAAAACGGCTGTGGCGCTGAAGTTGCCTGTGAATGTGGAGTTGGTGGCATGTGAAACCCGCATGTGGAGCATTCGTTTTTGTGGGATGCTCTACCAGGTTCATTCCTAGATAATGCACTGAAAGGGCACTAAGATAGAGTGTGAAAAACTGAGTTTCCTTGAGAGCTGCTTGGAAGCCTGATGGTGTGTGAAGTTAGTGAGCCAAATGGAGTTGTTCTCCCACAAGAACCACTCGGCTGATCCTTCTTCAATATGCCCTTCACCAACATGCAGTGTTTCCTTGATTGAATTAGCTCTCACACCAATATTTGCGTCTAGAGCCTTTGCATTGAGGGCTATCTGAAAACGGCTGTGGCGCTGAAGTTGCCTGTGAATGTGGAGTTGGTGGCATGTGAAACCCGCATGTGGAGCATTCGTTTGTGTGGGATGCTCACCAAGCTTTATTTCAGTCCTAGGCACTCAAAGGGCACTAAGCATAGAGTGTGAAAACTGAGTTTCCTTGAGAGCTGCTTGGAAGCCTGATGGTGTGTGAAGTTATTGAGCCAAATGGAGTTGTTCTCTCCACAAGAACCACTCGGCTGATCCTTCTTCAATATGCCCTTCACCAACATGCAGTGTTTCCTTGATTGAATTACCTCTCACACCAATATTTGCGTCTAGAGCCTTTGCATTGAGGGCTATCTGAAAACGGCTGTGGCGCTGAAGTTGCCTGTGAATGTGGAGTTGGTGGCATGTGAAACCCGCATGTGGAGGATTCGTTTGTGTGGGATGCTCACCAAGCTTCATTTCAGTCCTAGGCACTCAAAGGGCACTAAGCATAGAGTGTGAAAACTGAGTTTCCTTGAGAGCTGCTTGGAAGCCTGATGGTGTGTGAAGTTAGTGAGCCAAATGGAGTTGTTCTCCCACAAAAACCACTCGGCTGATCCTTCTTCAATATGCCCTTCACCAACATGCAGTGTTTCCTTGATTGAATTAGCTCTCACACCAATATTTGCGTCTAGAGCCTTTGCATTGAGGGCTATCTGAAAACGGCTGTGGCGCTGAAGTTGCCTGTGAATGTGGAGTTGGTGGCATGTGAAACCCGCATGTGGAGCATTCGTTTGTGTGTGGGATGCTCTACCAGGTTCATTTCTAGATAATGCACTCAAAGGGCACTAAGCATAGAGTGTGAAAACTGAGTTTCTTTGAGAGCTGCTTGGAAGCCTGATGGTGTGTGAAGTTAGTGAGCCAAATGGAGTTGTTCTCCCACAAGAACCACTCGGCTGATCCTTCTTCAATATGCCCTTCACCAACATGCAGTGTTTCCTTGATTGAATTAGCTCTCACACCAATATTTGCGTCTAGAGCCTTTGCATTGAGGGCTATCTGAAAACGGCTGTGGCGCTGAAGTTGCCTGTGAATGTGGAGTTGGTGGCATGTGAAACCCGCATGTGGAGCATTCGTATGTGTGGGATGCTCTACCAGGTTCATTCTTACATAATGCACTCAAAGGGCACTAAGATAGAGTGTGAAAACTGAGTTTCTTTGAGAGCTGCTTGGAAGCCTGATGGTGTGTGAAGTTAGTGAGCCAAATGGAGTTGTTCTCCCACAAGAACCACTCGGCTGATCCTTCTTCAATATGCCCTTCACCAACATGCAGTGTTTCCTTCATTGAATTAGCTCTCACACCAATATTTGCGTCTAGAGCCTTTGCATTGAGGGCTATCTGAAAATGGCTGTGGCGCTGAAGTTGCCTGAGAATGTGGAGTTGGTGGCATGTGAAACCCGCATGTGGAGCATTCGTATGTGTGGGATGCTCACCAAGCTTCATTTCAGTCCTAGGCACTCAAAGGGCACTAAGCATAGAGTGTGAAAACTGAGTTTCCTTGAGAGCTGCTTGGAAGCCTGATGGTGTGTGAAGTTAGTGAGCCAAATGGAGTTGTTCTCCCACAAGAACCACTCGGCTGATCCTTCTTCAATATGCCCTTCACCAACATGCAGTGTTTCCTTGATTGAATTAGCTATCACACCAATATTTGCGTCTAGAGCCTTTGCATTGAGGGCTATCTGAAAATGGCTGTGGCGCTGAAGTTGCCTGTGAATGTGGAGTTGGTGGCATGTGAAACCCGCATGTGGAGCATTCGTTTGTGTTTGATGCTCACCAAGCTTCATTTCAGTCCTAGGCACTCAAAGGGCACTAAGCATAGAGTGTGAAAACTGAGTTTCTTTGAGAGCTGCTTGGAAGCCTGATGGTGTGTGAAGTTAGTGAGCCAAATGGAGTTGTTCTCCCACAAGAACCACTCGGCTGATCCTTCTTCAATATGCCCTGCACCAACATGCAGTGTTTCCTTGATTGAATTAGCTCTCACACCAATATTTGCGTCTAGAGCCTTTGCATTGAGGGCTATCTGAAAACGGCTGTGGCGCTGAAGTTGCCTGTGAATGTGGAGTTGGTGGCATGTGAAAGCCGCATGTGGAGCATTCGTTTGTGTGGGATACTCACCAAGCTTCATTTCAGTCCTATGCACTCAAAGGGCACTAAGCATAGAGTGTGAAAACTGAGTTTCCTTGAGAGCTGCTTGGAAGCCTGATGGTGTGTGAAGTTAGTGAGCCAAATGGAGTTGTTCTCCCACAAGAACCACTCGGCTGATCCTTCTTCAATATGCCCTGCACCAACATGCAGTGTTTCCTTGATTGAATTAGCTCTCACACCAATATTTGCGTCTAGAGCCTTTGCATTGAGGGCTATCTGAAAACGGCTGTGGCGCTGAAGTTGCCTGTGAATGTGGAGTTGGTGGCATGTGAAACCCGCATGTGGAGCATTCGTTTTTGTGGGATGCTCTACCAGGTTCATTCCTAGATAATGCACTGAAAGGGCACTAAGATAGAGTGTGAAAACTGAGTTGTCTTGAGAGCTGCTTGGAAGCCTGATGGTGTGTGAAGTTAGTGAGCCAAATGGAGTTGTTCTCCCACAAGAACCACTCGGCTGATCCTTCTTCAATATGCACTTCACCAACATGCAGTGTTTCCTTGATTGAATTACCTCTCACACCAATATTTGCGTCTAGAGCCTTTGCATTGAGGGCTATCTGAAAACGGCTGTGGCGCTGAAGTTGCCTGAGAATGTGGAGTTGGTGGCATGTGAAACCCGCATGTGGAGCATTCGTTTGTGTGGGATGCTCTACCAGGTTCATTCCTAGATAATGCACTCAAAGGGCACTAAGCATAGAGTGTGAAAACTGAGTTTCCTTGAGAGCTGCTTGGAAGCCTGATGGTGTGTGAAGTTAGTGAGCCAAATGGAGTTGTTCTCCCACAAGAACCACTCGGCTGATCCTTCTTCAATATGCCCTTCAAAAACATGCAGTGTTTCCTTGATTGAATTAGCTCTCACACCAATATTTGCGTCTAGAGCCTTTGCATTGAGGGCTATCTGAAAACGGCTGTGGCGCTGAAGTTGCCTGTGAATGTGGAGTTGGTGGCATGTGAAAGCCGCATGTGGAGCATTCGTTTGTGTGGGATGCTCACCAAGCTTCATTTCAGTCCTAGGCACTCAAACGGCACTAAGCATAGAGTGTGAAAACTGAGTTTCCTTGAGAGCTGCTTGGAAGCCTGATGGTGTGTGAAGTTAGTGAGCCAAATGGAGTTGTTCTCCCACAAGAACCACTCGGCTGATCCTTCTTCAATATGCCCTTCACCAACATGCAGTGTTTCCTTGATTGAATTAGCTCTCACACCAATATTTGCGTCTAGAGCCTTTGCATTGAGGGCTATCTGAAAACGGCTGTGGCGCTGAAGTTGCCTGTGAATGTGGAGTTGGTGGCATGTGAAACCCGCATGTGGAGCATTCGTATGTGTGGGATGCTCTACCAGGTTCATTCCTAGATAATGCACTCAAAGGGCACTAAGCATAGAGTGTGAAAACTGAGTTTCTTTGAGAGCTGCTTGGAAGCCTGATGGTGTGTGAAGTTAGTGAGCCAAATGGAGTTGTTCTCCCACAAGAACCACTCGGCTGATCCTTCTTCAATATGCCCTTCACCAACATGCAGTGTTTCCTTGATTGAATTAGCTCTCACACCAATATTTGCGTCTAGAGCCTTTGCATTGAGGGCTATCTGAAAACGGCTGTGGCGCTGAAGTTGCCTGAGAATGTGGAGTTGGTGGCATGTGAAACCCGCATGTGGAGCATTCGTTTGTGTGGGATGCTCTACCAGGTTCATTCCTAGATAATGCACTCAAAGGGCACTAAGATAGAGTGTGAAAACTGAGTTTCCTTGAGAGCTGCTTGGAAGCCTGATGGTGTGTGAAGTTAGTGAGCCAAATGGAGTTGTTCTCCCACAAGAACCACTCGGCTGATCCTTCTTCAATATGCCCTTCACCAACATGCAGTGTTTCCTTGATTGAATTAGCTCTCACACCAATATTTGCGTCTAGAGCCTTTGCATTGAGGGCTATCTGAAAACGGCTGTGGCGCTGAAGTTGCCTGAGAATGTGGAGTTGGTGGCATGTGAAACCCGCATGTGGAGCATTCGTATGTGTGGGATGCTCTACCAGGTTCATTCCTAGATAATGCACTCAAAGGGCACTAAGCATAGAGTGTGAAAACTGAGTTTCCTTGAGAGCTGCTTGGAAGCCTGATGGTGTGTGAAGTTAGTGAGTCAAATGGAGGTGTTCTCCCACAAGAACCACTCGGCTGATCCTTCTTCAATATGCCCTTCACCAACATGCAGTGTTTCCTTGATTGAATTAGCTCTCACACCAATATTTGTGTCTAGAGCCTTTGCATTGAGGGCTATCTGAAAACGGCTGTGGCGCTGAAGTTGCCTGTGAATGTGGAGTTGGTGGCATGTGAAACCCGCATGTGGAGCATTCGTTTGTGTGGGATGCTCACCAAGCTTCATTTCAGTCCTATGCACTCAAAGGGCACTAAGCATAGAGTGTGAAACCTGAGTTTCTTTGAGAGCTGCTTGGAAGCCTGATGGTGTGTGAAGTTAGTGAGCCAACTGGAGTTGTTCTCCCACAAGAACCACTCGGCTGATGCTTCTTCAATATGCCCTTCACCAACATGCAGTGTTTCCTTGATTGAATTAGCTCTCACACCAATATTTGCGTCTAGAGCCTTTGCATTGAGGGCTATCTGAAAACGGCTGTGGCGCTGAAGTTGCCTGTGAATGTGGAGTTGGTGGCATGTGAAACCCGCATGTGGAGCATTCGTTTGTGTGGGATGCTCTACCAGGTTCATTCCTAGATAATGCACTCAAAGGGCACTAAGCATAGAGTGTGAAAACTGAGTTTCCTTGAGAGCTGCTTGGAAGCCTGATGGTGTGTGAAGTTAGTGAGCCAAATGGAGTTGTTCTCCCACAAGAACCACTCGGCTGATCCTTCTTCAATATGCCCTTCACCAACATGCAGTGTTTCCTTGATTGAATTAGCTCTCACACCAATATTTGCGTCTAGAACCTTTGCATTGAGGGCTATCTGAAAACGGCTCTGGCGCTGAAGTTGCATGTGAATGTGGAGTTGGTGGCATGTGAAACCCGCATGTGGAGCATTCGTTTGTGTGGGATGCTCACCAAGCTTCATTTCAGTCCTAGGCACTGAAACGGCACTAAGCATAGAGTGTGAAAACTGAGTTTCCTTGAGAGCTGCTTGGAAGCCTGATGGTGTGTGAAGTTAGTGAGCCAAATGGAGTTGTTCTCCCACAAGAACCACTCGGCTGATCCTTCTTCAATATGCCCTTCACCAACATGCAGTGTTTCCTTGATTGAATTAGCTCTCACACCAATATTTGCGTCTAGAGCCTTTGCATTGAGGGCTATCTGAAAACGGCTGTGGCGCTGAAGTTGCCTGTGAATGTGGAGTTGGTGGCATGTGAAACCCGAATGTGGAGCATTCGTATGTGTGGGATGCTCTACCAGGTTCATTCCTAGATAATGCACTCAAAGGGCACTAAGCATAGAGTGTGAAAACTGAGTTTCTTTGAGAGCTGCTTGGAAGCCTGATGGTGTGTGAAGTTAGTGAGCCAAATGGAGTTGTTCTCCCACAAGAACCACTCGGCTGATCCTTTTCAATATGCCCTTCACCAACATGCAGTGTTTCCTTGATTGAATTAGCTCTCACACCAATATTTGCGTCTAGAGCCTTTGCATTGAGGGCTATCTGAAAACGGCTGTGGCGCTGAAGTTGCCTGTGAATGTGGAGTTGGTGGCATGTGAAACCCGCATGTGGAGCATTCGTTTGTGTGGGATGCTCTACCAGGTTCATTCCTAGATAATGCACTCAAAGGGCACTAAGATAGAGTGTGAAAACTGAGTTTCCTTGAGAGCTGCTTGGAAGCCTGATGGTGTGTGAAGTTAGTGAGCCAAATGGAGTTGTTCTCCCACAAGAACCACTCGGCTGATCCTTCTTCAATATGCCCTTCACCAACATGCAGTGTTTCCTTGATTGAATTACCTCTCACACCAATATTTGCGTCTAGAGCCTTTGCATTGAGGGCTATCTGAAAACGGCTGTGGCTCTGAAGTTGCCTGTGAATGTGGAGTTGGTGGCATGTGATACCCTCATGTGGAGCATTCGTTTGTGTGGGATGCTCTACCAGGTTCATTCCTAGATAATGCACTCAAAGGAAACTAAGCATAGAGTGTGAAAACTGAGTTTCCTTGAGAGCTGCTTGGAAGCCTGATGGTGTGTGAAGTTAGTGAGCCAAATGGAGTTGTTCTCCCACAAGAACCACTCGGCTGATCCTTCTTCAATATGCCCTTCAAAAACATGCAGTGTTTCCTTGATTGAATTAGCTCTCACACCAATATTTGCGTCTAGAGCCTTTGCATTGAGGGCTATCTGAAAACGGCTCTGGCGCTGAAGTTGCCTGAGAATGTGGAGTTGGTCTCATGTGAAACCCGCATGTGGAGCATTCGTTTGTGTGGGATGCTCACCAAGCTTCATTTCAGTCCTAGGCACTCAAACGGCACTAAGCATAGAGTGTGAAAACTGAGTTTCCTTGAGAACTGCTTGGAAGCCTGATGGTGTGTGAAGTTAGTGAGCCAAATGGAGTTGTTCTCCCACAAAAACCACTCGGCTGATCCTTCTTCAATATGCCCTTCACCAACATGCAGTGTTTCCTTCATTGAATTAGCTCTCACACCAATATTTGCGTCTAGAGCCTTTGCATTGAGGGCTATCTGAAAACGGCTGTGGCGCTGAAGTTGCCTGAGAATGTGGAGTTGGTGGCATGTGAAACCCGCATGTGGAGCATTCATTTGTGTGGGATGCTCTACCAGGTTCATTCCTAGATAATGCACTCAAAGGGCACTAAGCATAGAGTGTGAAAACTGAGTTTCCTTGAGAGCTGCTTGGAAGCCTGATGGTGTGTGAAGTTAGTGAGCCAACTGGAGTTGTTCTCCCACAAGAACCACTCGGCTGATGCTTCTTCAATATGCCCTTCACCAACATGCAGTGTTTCCTTGATTGAATTAGCTCTCACACCAATATTTGCGTCTAGAGCCTTTGCATTGGGGGCTATCTGAAAACGGCTGTGGCGCTGAAGTTGCCTGTGAATGTGGAGTTGGTGGCATGTGAAACCCGCATGTGGAGCATTCGTTTGTGTGGGATGCTCTACCAGGTTCATTCCTAGATAATGCACTCAAAGGGCACTAAGCATAGAGTGTGAAAACTGAGTTTCCTTGAGAGCTGCTTGGAAGCCTGATGGTGTGTGAAGTTAGTGAGCCAACTGGAGTTGTTCTCCCACAAGAACCACTCGGCTGATCCTTCTTCAATATGCCCTTCACCAACATGCAGTGTTTCCTTGATTGAATTAGCTCTCACACCAATATTTGCGTCTAGAGCCTTTGCATTGAGGGCTATCTGAAAACGGCTGTGGCGCTGAAGTTGCCTGAGAATGTGGAGTTGGTGGCATGTGAAACCCTCATGTGGAGCATTCGTTTGTGTGGGATGCTCACCAAGCTTCATTTCAGTCCTAGGCACTGAAACGGCACTAAGCATAGAGTGTGAAAACTGAGTTTCCTTGAGAGCTGCTTGGAAGCCTGATGGTGTGTGAAGTTAGTGAGCCAAATGGAGTTGTTCTCCCACAAGAACCACTCGGCTGATCCTTCTTCAATATGCCCTTCACCAACATGCAGTGTTTCCTTGATTGAATTAGCTCTCACACCAATATTTGCGTCTAGAGCCTTTGCATTGAGGGCTATCTGAAAACGTCTGTGGCGCTGAAGTTGCCTGTGAATGTGGAGTTGGTGGCATGTGAAACCCGAATGTGGAGCATTCGTATGTGTGGGATGCTCTACCAGGTTCATTCCTAGATAATGCACTCAAAGGGCACTAAGCATAGAGTGTGAAAACTGAGTTTCTTTGAGAGCTGCTTGGAAGCCTGATGGTGTGTGAAGTTAGTGAGCCAACTGGAGTTGTTCTCCCACAAGAACCACTCGGCTGATCCTTCTTCAATATGTCCTTCACCAACATGCAGTGTTTCCTTCATTGAATTAGCTCTCACACCAATATTTGCGTCTAGAGCCTTTGCATTGAGGGCTATCTGAAAACGGCTGTGGCGCTGAAGTTGCCTGTGAATGTGGAGTTGGTGGCATGTGAAACCCGCATGTGGAGCATTCGTTTGTGTGGGATGTTCAACCAGGTTCATTTCAGTCCTAGGCACTCAAAGATCACTAAGCATAGAGTGTGAAAACTGAGTTTCCTTGAGAGCTGCTTGGAAGCCTGATGGTGTGTGAAGTTAGTGAGCCAAATGGAGTTGTTCTCCCACAAGAACCACTCGGCTGATCCTTCTTCAATATGCCCTTCACCAACATGCAGTGTATCCTTGATTGAATTAGCTCTCACACCAATATTTGCGTCTAGAGCCTTTGCATTGAGGGCTATCTGAAAACGGCTGTGGCTCTGAAGTTGCCTGTGAATGTGGAGTTGGTGGCATGTGAAACCCGCATGTGGAGCATTCGTTTGTGTGGGATGCTCTACCAGGTTCATTCCTAGATAATGCACTCAAAGGGCACTAAGCATAGAGTGTGAAAACTGAGTTTCCTTGGGAGCTGCTTGGAAGTCTGATGGTGTGTGAAGTTAGTGAGCCAAATGGAGTTGTTCTCCCACAAGAACCACTCGGCTGATCCTTCTTCAATATGCACTTCACCAACATGCAGTGTTTCCTTGATTGAATTACCTCTCACACCAATATTTGCGTCTAAACCC
Source organism: Ochotona princeps (assembly GCF_030435755.1). Lineage (NCBI taxonomy): Eukaryota > Metazoa > Chordata > Mammalia > Lagomorpha > Ochotonidae > Ochotona > Ochotona princeps. Next base: position 11,354 of record NW_026698594.1, read on the forward strand.
TTTGCATTGAGGGCTATCTGAAAACGGCTGTGGCTCTGAAGTTGCCTGAGAATGTGGAGTTGGTGGCATGTGAAACCCGCATGTGGAGCATTCGTTTGTGTGGGATGCTCACCAAGTTTCATTTCAGTCCTAGGCACTCAAAGGGCACTAAGCATTGAGTGTGAAAACTGAGTTTCCTTGAGAGCTGCTTGGAAGCCTGATGGTGTGAAGTTAGTGAGCCAAATGGAGTTGTTCTCCCACAAGAACCACTCGGCTGATCCTTCTTCAATATGCCCTGCACCAACATGCAGTGTTTCCTTGATTGAATTAGCTCTCACACCAATATTTGCGTCTAGAGCCTTTGCATTGAGGGCTATCTGAAAACGGCGGTGGCGCTGAAGTTGCCTGAGAATGTGGAGTTGGTGGCATGTGAAACCCTCATGTGGAGCATTCGTTTGTGTGGGATGCTCTACCAGGTTCATTCCTAGATAATGCACTCAAAGGAAACTAAGCATAGAGTGTGAAAACTGAGTTTCCTTGAGAGCTGCTTGGAAGCCTGATGGTGTGTGAAGTTAGTGAGCCAAATGGAGTTGTTCTCCCACAAGAACCACTCGGCTGATCCTTCTTCAATATGCCCTTCAAAAACATGCAGTGTTTCCTTGATTGAATTAGCTCTCACACCAATATTTGCGTCTAGAGCCTTTGCATTGAGGGCTATCTGAAAACGGCTGTGGCGCTGAAGTTGCCTGAGAATGTGGAGTTGGTGGCATGTGAAACCCGCATGTGGAGCATTCGTTTGTGTGGGATGCTCTACCAGGTTCATTCCTAGATAATGCACTCAAAGGGCACTAAGCATAGAGTGTGAAAACTGAGTTTCCTTGAGAGCTGCTTGGAAGCCTGATGGTGTGTGAAGTTAGTGAGCCAAATGGAGTTGTTCTCCCACAAGAACCACTCGGCTGATCCTTCTTCAATATGCCCTTCAAAAACATGCAGTGTTTCCTTGATTGAATTAGCTCTCACACCAATATTTGCGTCTAGAGCCTTTGCATTGAGGGCTATCTGAAAACGGCTGTGGCGCTGAAGTTGCCTGTGAATGTGGAGTTGGTGGCATGTGAAAGCCGCATGTGGAGCATTCGTTTGTGTGGGATGCTCACCAAGCTTCATTTCAGTCCTAGGCACTCAAACGGCACTAAGCATAGAGTGTGAAAACTGAGTTTCCTTGAGAGCTGCTTGGAAGCCTGATGGTGTGTGAAGTTAGTGAGCCAAATGGAGTTGTTCTCCCACAAGAACCACTCGGCTGATCCTTCTTCAATATGCCCTTCACCAACATGCAGTGTTTCCTTGATTGAATTAGCTCTCACACCAATATTTGCGTCTAGAGCCTTTGCATTGAGGGCTATCTGAAAACGGCTGTGGCGCTGAAGTTGCCTGAGAATGTGGAGTTGGTGGCATGTGAAACCCGCATGTGGAGCATTCGTTTGTGTGGGATGCTCTACCAGGTTCATTCCTAGATAATGCACTCAAAGGGCACTAAGATAGAGTGTGAAAACTGAGTTTCCTTGAGAGCTGCTTGGAAGCCTGATGGTGTGTGAAGTTAGTGAGCCAAATGGAGTTGTTCTCCCACAAGAACCACTCGGCTGATCCTTCTTCAATATGCCCTTCACCAACATGCAGTGTTTCCTTGATTGAATTAGCTCTCACACCAATATTTGCGTCTAGAGCCTTTGCATTGAGGGCTATCTGAAAACGGCTGTGGCGCTGAAGTTGCCTGAGAATGTGGAGTTGGTGGCATGTGAAACCCGCATGTGGAGCATTCGTATGTGTGGGATGCTCTACCAGGTTCATTCCTAGATAATGCACTCAAAGGGCACTAAGCATAGAGTGTGAAAACTGAGTTTCCTTGAGAGCTGCTTGGAAGCCTGATGGTGTGTGAAGTTAGTGAGTCAAATGGAGGTGTTCTCCCACAAGAACCACTCGGCTGATCCTTCTTCAATATGCCCTTCACCAACATGCAGTGTTTCCTTGATTGAATTAGCTCTCACACCAATATTTGTGTCTAGAGCCTTTGCATTGAGGGCTATCTGAAAACGGCTGTGGCGCTGAAGTTGCCTGAGAATGTGGAGTTGGTGGCATGTGAAACCCGCATGTGGAGCATTCGTTTGTGTGGGATGCTCACCAAGCTTCATTTCAGTCCTAGGCACTCAAAGGGCACTAAGCATAGAGTGTGAAACCTGAGTTTCTTTGAGAGCTGCTTGGAAGCCTGATGGTGTGTGAAGTTAGTGAGCCAACTGGAGTTGTTCTCCCACAAGAACCACTCGGCTGATGCTTCTTCAATATGCCCTTCACCAACATGCAGTGTTTCCTTGATTGAATTAGCTCTCACACCAATATTTGCGTCTAGAGCCTTTGCATTGAGGGCTATCTGAAAACGGCTGTGGCGCTGAAGTTGCCTGTGATTGTGGAGTTGGTGGCATGTGAAACCCTCATGTGGAGCATTCGTTTGTGTGGGATGCTCTACCAGGTTCATTCCTAGATAATGCACTCAAAGGGCACTAAGCATAGAGTGTGAAAACTGAGTTTCCTTGAGAGCTGCTTGGAAGCCTGATGGTGTGTGAAGTTAGTGAGCCAAATGGAGTTGTTCTCCCACAAGAACCACTCGGCTGATCCTTCTTCAATATGCCCTTCACCAACATGCAGTGTTTCCTTGATTGAATTAGCTCTCACACCAATATTTGCGTCTAGAACCTTTGCATTGAGGGCTATCTGAAAACGGCTGTGGCGCTGAAGTTGCATGTGAATGTGGAGTTGGTGGCATGTGAAACCCGCATGTGGAGCATTCGTTTGTGTGGGATGCTCACCAAGCTTCATTTCAGTCCTAGGCACTGAAACGGCACTAAGCATAGAGTGTGAAAACTGAGTTTCCTTGAGAGCTGCTTGGAAGCCTGATGGTGTGTGAAGTTAGTGAGCCAAATGGAGTTGTTCTCCCACAAGAACCACTCGGCTGATCCTTCCTCAATATGCCCTTCACCAACATGCAGTGTTTCCTTGATTGAATTAGCTCTCACACCAATATTTGCGTCTAGAGCCTTTGCATTGAGGGCTATCTGAAAACGGCTGTGGCGCTGAAGTTGCCTGTGAATGTGGAGTTGGTGGCATGTGAAACCCGAATGTGGAGCATTCGTATGTGTGGGATGCTCTACCAGGTTCATTCCTAGATAATGCACTCAAAGGGCACTAAGATAGAGTGTGAAAACTGAGTTTCCTTGAGAGCTGCTTGGAAGCCTGATGGTGTGTGAAGTTAGTGAGCCAACTGGAGTTGTTCTCCCACAAGAACCACTCGGCTGATCCTTCTTCAATATGCCCTTCACCAACATGCAGTGTTTCCTTGATTGAATTACCTCTCACACCAATATTTGCGTCTAGAGCCTTTGCATTGAGGGCTATCTGAAAACGGCTGTGGCGCTGAAGTTGCCTGTGAATGTGGAGTTGGTGGCATGTGATACCCTCATGTGGAGCATTCGTTTGTGTGGGATGCTCTACCAGGTTCATTCCTAGATAATGCACTAAAAGGAAACTAAGCATAGAGTGTGAAAACTGAGTTTCCTTGAGAGCTGCTTGGAAGCCTGATGGTGTGTGAAGTTAGTGAGCCAAATGGAGTTGTTCTCCCACAAGAACCACTCGGCTGATCCTTCTTCAATATGCCCTTCAAAAACATGCAGTGTTTCCTTGATTGAATTAGCTCTCACACCAATATTTGCGTCTAGAGCCTTTGCATTGAGGGCTATCTGAAAACGGCTCTGGCGCTGAAGTTGCCTGAGAATGTGGAGTTGGTCTCATGTGAAACCCGCATGTGGAGCATTCGTTTGTGTGGGATGCTCACCAAGCTTCATTTCAGTCCTAGGCACTCAAACGGCACTAAGCATAGAGTGTGAAAACTGAGTTTCCTTGAGAACTGCTTGGAAGCCTGATGGTGTGTGAAGTTAGTGAGCCAAATGGAGTTGTTCTCCCACAAAAACCACTCGGCTGATCCTTCTTCAATATGCCCTTCACCAACATGCAGTGTTTCCTTGATTGAATTACCTCTCACACCAATATTTGCGTCTAGAGCCTTTGCATTGAGGTCTATCTGAAAACGGCTGTGGCGCTGAAGTTGCCTGAGAATGTGGAGTTGGTGGCATGTGAAACCCGCATGTGGAGCATTCATTTGTGTGGGATGCTCTACCAGGTTCATTCCTAGATAATGCACTCAAAGGGCACTAAGCATAGAGTGTGAAAACTGAGTTTCCTTGAGAGCTGCTTGGAAGCCTGATGGTGTGTGAAGTTAGTGAGCCAACTGGAGTTGTTCTCCCACAAGAACCACTCGGCTGATGCTTCTTCAATATGCCCTTCACCAACATGCAGTGTTTCCTTGATTGAATTAGCTCTCACACCAATATTTGCGTCTAGAGCCTTTGCATTGAGGGCTATCTGAAAACGGCTGTGGTGCTGAAGTTGCCTGTGAATGTGGAGTTGGTGGCATGTGAAACCCGCATGTGGAGCATTCGTTTGTGTGGGATGCTCTACCAGGTTCATTCCTAGATAATGCACTCAAAGGGCACTAAGCATAGAGTGTGAAAACTGAGTTTCTTTGAGAGCTGCTTGGAAGCCTGATGGTGTGTGAAGTTAGTGAGCCAAATGGAGTTGTTCTCCCACAAGAACCACTCGGCTGATCCTTCTTCAATATGCCCTTCACCAACATGCAGTGTTTCCTTCATTGAATTAGCTCTCACACCAATATTTGCGTCTAGAGCCTTTGCATTGAGGGCTATCTGAAAACGGCTGTGGCGCTGAAGTTGCCTGTGAATGTGGAGTTGGTGGCATGTGAAACCCTCATGTGGAGCATTCGTTTGTGTGGGATGCTCACCAAGCTTCATTTCAGTCCTAGGCACTGAAACGGCACTAAGCATAGAGTGTGAAAACTGAGTTTCCTTGAGAGCTGCTTGGAAGCCTGATGGTGTGTGAAGTTAGTGAGCCAAATGGAGTTGTTCTCCCACAAGAACCACTCGGCTGATCCTTCTTCAATATGCCCTTCACCAACATGCAGTGTTTCCTTGATTGAATTAGCTCTCACACCAATATTTGCGTCTAGAGCCTTTGCATTGAGGGCTATCTGAAAACGGCTGTGGCGCTGAAGTTGCCTGTGAATGTGGAGTTGGTGGCATGTGAAACCCGAATGCGGAGCATTCGTATGTGTGGGATGCTCTACCAGGTTCATTCCTAGATAATGCACTCAAAGGGCACTAAGCATAGAGTGTGAAAACTGAGTTTCTTTGAGAGCTGCTTGGAAGCCTGATGGTGTGTGAAGTTAGTGAGCCAACTGGAGTTGTTCTCCCACAAGAACCACTCGGCTGATCCTTCTTCAATATGTCCTTCACCAACATGCAGTGTTTCCTTCATTGAATTAGCTCTCACACCAATATTTGCGTCTAGAGCCTTTGCATTGAGGGCTATCTGAAAACGGCTGTGGCGCTGAAGTTGCCTGTGAATGTGGAGTTGGTGGCATGTGAAACCCGCATGTGGAGCATTCGTTTGTATGGGATGTTCAACCAGGTTCATTTCAGTCCTAGGCACTCAAAGATCACTAAGCATAGAGTGTGAAAACTGAGTTTCCTTGGGAGCTGCTTGGAAGCCTGATGGTGTGTGAAGTTAGTGAGCCAAATGGAGTTGTTCTCCCACAAGAACCACTCGGCTGATCCTTCTTCAATATGCCCTTCACCAACATGCAGTGTATCCTTGATTGAATTAGCTCTCACACCAATATTTGCGTCTAGAGCCTTTGCATTGAGGGCTATCTGAAAACGGCTGTGGCTCTGAAGTTGCCTGTGAATGTGGAGTTGGTGGCATGTGAAACCCGCATGTGGAGCATTCGTTTGTGTGGGATGCTCTACCAGGTTCATTCCTAGATAATGCACTCAAAGGGCACTAAGCATAGAGTGTGAAAACTGAGTTTCCTTGAGAGCTGCTTGGAAGTCTGATGGTGTGTGAAGTTAGTGAGCCAAATGGAGTTGTTCTCCCACAAGAACCACTCGGCTGATCCTTCTTCAATATGCACTTCACCAACATGCAGTGTTTCCTTGATTGAATTACCTCTCACACCAATATTTGCGTCTAAACCCTTTGCATTGAGGGCTATCTGAAAACGGCTGTGGCTCTGAAGTTGCCTGAGAATGTGGAGTTGGTGGCATGTGAAACCCGCATGTGGAGCATTCGTTTGTGTGGGATGCTCACCAAGTTTCATTTCAGTCCTAGGCACTCAAAGGGCACTAAGCATTGAGTGTGAAAACTGAGTTTCCTTGAGAGCTGCTTGGAAGCCTGATGGTGTGAAGTTAGTGAGCCAAATGGAGTTGTTCTCCCACAAGAACCACTCGGCTGATCCTTCTTCAATATGCCCTGCACCAACATGCAGTGTTTCCTTGATTGAATTAGCTCTCACACCAATATTTGCGTCTAGAGCCTTTGCATTGAGGGCTATCTGAAAACGGCGGTGGCGCTGAAGTTGCCTGAGAATGTGGAGTTGGTGGCATGTGAAACCCTCATGTGGAGCATTCGTTTGTGTGGGATGCTCTACCAGGTTCATTCCTAGATAATGCACTCAAAGGAAACTAAGCATAGAGTGTGAAAACTGAGTTTCCTTGAGAGCTGCTTGGAAGCCTGATGGTGTGTGAAGTTAGTGAGCCAAATGGAGTTGTTCTCCCACAAGAACCACTCGGCTGATCCTTCTTCAATATGCCCTTCAAAAACATGCAGTGTTTCCTTGATTGAATTAGCTCTCACACCAATATTTGCGTCTAGAGCCTTTGCATTGAGGGCTATCTGAAAACGGCGGTGGCGCTGAAGTTGCCTGAGAATGTGGAGTTGGTGGCATGTGAAACCCGCATGTGGAGCATTCGTATGTGTGGGATGCTCTACCAGGTTCATTCCTAGATAATGCACTCAAAGGGCACTAAGCATAGAGTGTGAAAACTGAGTTTCCTTGAGAGCTGCTTGGAAGCCTGATGGTGTGTGAAGTTAGTGAGCCAAATGGAGTTGTTCTCCCACAAGAACCACTCGGCTGATCCTTCTTCAATATGCCCTTCACCAACATGCAGTGTTTCCTTGATTGAATTAGCTCTCACACCAATATTTGCGTCTAGAGCCTTTGCATTGAGGGCTATCTGAAAACGGCTGTGGCGCTGAAGTTGCCTGTGAATGTGGAGTTGGTGGCATGTGAAACCCGCATGTGGAGCATTCGTTTGTGTGGGATGCTCTACCAGGTTCATTCCTAGATAATGCACTCAAAGGGCACTAAGCATAGAGTGTGAAAACTGAGTTTCCTGGAGAGTTGCTTGGAAGCCTGATGGTGTGTGAAGTTAGTGAGCCAAATGGAGTTGTTCTCCCACAAGAACCACTCGGCTGATCCTTCTTCAATATGCCCTTCACCAACATGCAGTGTTTCCTTGATTGAATTACCTCTCACACCAATATTTGCGTCTAAACCCTTTGCATTGAGGGCTATCTGAAAACGGCTGTGGCTCTGAAGTTGCCTGTGAATGTGGAGTTGGTGGCATGTGAAACCCGCATGTGGAGCATTCGTTTGTGTGGGATGCTCACCAAGTTTCATTTCAGTCCTAGGCACTCAAAGGGCACTAAGCATTGAGTGTGAAAACTGAGTTTCCTTGAGAGCTGCTTGGAAGCCTGATGGTGTGTGAAGTTAGTGAGCCAAATAGAGTTGTTCTCCCACAAGAACCACTCGGCTGATCCTTCTTCAATATGCCCTTCACCAACATGCAGTGTTTCCTTGATTGAATTAGCTCTCACACCAATATTTGCGTCTAGAGCCTTTGCATTGAGGGCTATCTGAAAACGGCTGTGGCGCTGAATTTGCCTGAGAATGTGGAGTTGGTGGCATGTGAAACCCGCATGTGGAGCATTCATTTGTGTGGGATGCTCTACCAGGTTCATTCCTAGATAATGCACTCAAAGGGCACTAAGCATAGAGTGTGAAAACTGAGTTTCCTTGAGAGCTGCTTGGAAGCCTGATGGTGTGTGAAGTTAGTGAGCCAAATGGAGTTGTTCTCCCACAAGAACCACTCGGCTGATCCTTCTTCAATATGCCCTTCACCAACATGCAGCGTTTCCTTCATTGAATTAGCTCTCACACCAATATTTGCGTCTAGAGCCTTTGCATTTAGGGTTATCTGAAAACGGCTGTGGCGCTGAAGTTGCCTGTGAATGTGGAGTTGGTGGCATGTGAAACCCGCATGTGGAGCATTCGTTTGTGTGGGATGTTCTACCAGGTTCATTTCAGTCCTAGGCACTCAAAGATCACTAAGCATAGAGTGTGAAAACTGAGTTTCCTTGGGAGCTGCTTGGAAGTCTGATGGTGTGTGAAGTTAGTGAGCCAAATGGAGTTGTTCTCCCACAAGAACCACTCGGCTGATCCTTCTTCAATATGCACTTCACCAACATGCAGTGTTTCCTTGATTGAATTACCTCTCACACCAATATTTGCGTCTAAACCCTTTGCATTGAGGGCTATCTGAAAACGGCTGTGGCTCTGAAGTTGCCTGAGAATGTGGAGTTGGTGGCATGTGAAACCCGCATGTGGAGCATTCGTTTGTGTGGGATGCTCACCAAGTTTCATTTCAGTCCTAGGCACTCAAAGGGCACTAAGCATTGAGTGTGAAAACTGAGTTTCCTTGAGAGCTGCTTGGAAGCCTGATGGTGTGAAGTTAGTGAGCCAAATGGAGTTGTTCTCCCACAAGAACCACTCGGCTGATCCTTCTTCAATATGCCCTGCACCAACATGCAGTGTTTCCTTGATTGAATTAGCTCTCACACCAATATTTGCGTCTAGAGCCTTTGCATTGAGGGCTATCTGAAAACGGCGGTGGCGCTGAAGTTGCCTGAGAATGTGGAGTTGGTGGCATGTGAAACCCTCATGTGGAGCATTCGTTTGTGTGGGATGCTCTACCAGGTTCATTCCTAGATAATGCACTCAAAGGGCACTAAGCATAGAGTGTGAAAACTGAGTTTCCTTGAGAGCTGCTTGGAAGCCTGATGGTGTGTGAAGTTAGTGAGCCAAATGGAGTTGTTCTCCCACAAGAACCACTCGGCTGATCCTTCTTCAATATGCCCTTCACCAACATGCAGTGTTTCCTTGATTGAATTACCTCTCACACCAATATTTGCATCTAAACCCTTTGCATTGAGGGCTATCTGAAAACGGCTGTGGCGCTGAAGTTGCCTGAGAATGTGGAGTTGGTGGCATGTGAAACCCGCATGTGGAGCATTCATTTGTGTGGGATGCTCTACCAGGTTCATTCCTAGATAATGCACTCAAAGGGCACTAAGCATAGAGTGTGAAAACTGAGTTTCCTTGAGAGCTGCTTGGAAGCCTGATGGTGTGTGAAGTTAGTGAGCCAAATGGAGTTGTTCTCCCACAAGAACCACTCGGCTGATCCTTCTTCAATATGCCCTTCACCAACATGCAGTGTTTCCTTGATTGAATTAGCTCTCACACCAATATTTGCGTCTAGAGCCTTTGCATTGAGGGCTATCTGAAAACGGCTGTGGCGCTGAAGTTGCCTGTGAATGTGGAGTTGGTGGCATGTGAAACCCGCATGTGGAGCATTCGTTTGTGTGGGATGCTCTACCAGGTTCATTCCTAGATAATGCACTCAAAGGGCACTAAGCATAGAGTGTGAAAACTGAGTTTCCTGGAGAGTTGCTTGGAAGCCTGATGGTGTGTGAAGTTAGTGAGCCAAATGGAGTTGTTCTCCCACAAGAACCACTCGGCTGATCCTTCTTCAATATGCCCTTCACCAACATGCAGTGTTTCCTTGATTGAATTACCTCTCACACCAATATTTGCGTCTAAACCCTTTGCATTGAGGGCTATCTGAAAACGGCTGTGGCTCTGAAGTTGCCTGTGAATGTGGAGTTGGTGGCATGTGAAACCCGCATGTGGAGCATTCGTTTGTGTGGGATGCTCACCAAGTTTCATTTCAGTCCTAGGCACTCAAAGATCACTAAGCATAGAGTGTGAAAACTGAGTTTCCTTGAGAGCTGCTTGGAAGCCTGATGGTGTGTGAAGTTAGTGAGCCAAATGGAGTTGTTCTCCCACAAGAACCACTCGGCTGATCCTTCTTCAATATGCCCTTCACCAACATGCAGTGTTTCCTTGATTGAATTAGCTCTCACACCAATATTTGCGTCTAGAGCCTTTGCATTGAGGGCTATCTGAAAACGGCTGTGGTGCTGAAGTTGCCTGTGAATGTGGAGTTGGTGGCATGTGAAACCCGCATGTGGAGCATTCGTTTGTGTGGGATGCTCTACCAGGTTCATTCCTAGATAATGCACTCAAAGGGCACTAAGCATAGAGTGTGAAAACTGAGTTTCCTTGAGAGCTGCTTGGAAGACTGATGGTGTGAGAAGTTAGTGAGCCAACTGGAGTTGTTCTCCCACCAGAACCACTCGGCTGATCCTTCTTCAATATGCCCTTCACCAACATGCAGTGTTTCCTTGATTGAATTAGCTCTCACACCAAAATTTGCGTCTAGAGCCTTTGCATTGAGGGCTATCTGAAAACGGCTGTGGCTCTGAAGTTGCCTGTGAATGTGGAGTTGGTGGCATGTGAAACCCGCATGTGGAGCATTCGTTTGTGTGGGATGCTCACCAAGTTTCATTTCAGTCCTAGGCACTCAAAGGGCACTAAGCATTGAGTGTGAAAACTGAGTTTCCTTGAGAGCTGCTTGGAAGCCTGATGGTGTGAAGTTAGTGAGCCAAATAGAGTTGTTCTCCCACAAGAACCACTCGGCTGATCCTTCTTCAATATGCCCTTCACCAACATGCAGTGTTTCCTTGATTGAATTAGCTCTCACACCAATATTTGCGTCTAGAGCCTTTGCATTGAGGGCTATCTGAAAACGGCTGTGGCGCTGAAGTTGCCTGAGAATGTGGAGTTGGTGGCATGTGAAACCCGCATGTGGAGCATTCGTTTGTGTGGGATGCTCTACCAGGTTCATTCCTAGATAATGCACTGAAACGGCACTAAGCATAGAGTGTGAAAACTGAGTTTCTTTGAGAGCTGCTTGGAAGCCTGATGGTGTGTGAAGTTAGTGAGCCAAATGGAGTTGTTCTCCCACAAGAAAAACTCGGCTGATCCTTCTTCAATATGCCTTTCACCAACATGCAGTATTTCCTTGATTGAATTAACTCTCACACCAATATTTGCGTCTAGAGCCTTTGCATTGAGGGCTATCTGAAAACGGCTGTGGCGCTGAAGTTGCCTGTGAATGTGGAGTTGGTGGCATGTGAAACCCGCATGTGGAGCATTCGTTTGTGTGGGATGCTCACCAAGCTTCTTTTCAGTCCTAGGCACTCAAAGGGCACTAAGCATAGAGTGTGAAAACTGAGTTTCCTTGAGAGCTGCTTGGAAGCCTGATGGTGTGTGAAGTTAGTGAGCCAAATGGAGTTGTTCTCCCACAAGAACCACTCGGCTGATCCTTCTTCAATATGCCCTTCACCAACATGCAGTGTTTCCTTGATTGAATTACCTCTCACAACAATATTAGCGTCTAGAGCCTTTGCATTGAGGGCTATCTGAAAACGGCTGTGGCGCTGAAGTTGCCTGAGAATGTGGAGTTGGTGGCATGTGAAACCCGCATGTGGAGCATTCATTTGTGTGTGATGCTCTACCAGGTTCATTCCTGGATAATGCACTCAAAGGGCACTAAGCATAGAGTGTGAAAACTGAGTTTCCTTGAGAGCTGCTGGGAAGCCTGATGGTGTGTGAAGTTAGTGAGCCAAATGGAGTTGTTCTCCCACAAGAACCACTCGGCTGATCCTTCTTCAATATGCCCTTCACCAACATGCAGTGTTTCCTTGATTGAATTAGCTCTCACACCAATATTTGCGTCTAGAGCCTTTGCATTGAGGGCTATCTGAAAACGGCTGTGGCGTTGAAGTTGCCTGAGAATGTGGAGTTGGTGGCATGTGAAACCCGCATGTGGAGCATTCATTTGTGTGGGATGCTCTACCAGGTTCATTCCTAGATAATGCACTCAAAGGGCACTAAGCATAGAGTGTGAAAACTGAGTTTCCTTGAGAGCTGCTTGGAAGCCTGATGGTGTGTGAAGTTAGTGAGCCAAATGGAGTTGCTCTCCCACAAGAACCACTCGGCTGATCCTTCTTCAATATGCACTTCACCAACATGCAGTGTTTCCTTGATTGAAATAGCTCTCACACCAATATTTGCGTCTAAACCCTTTGCATTGAGTGCTATCTGAAAACGGCTGTGGCGTTGAAGTTGCCTGAGAATGTGGAGTTGGTGGCATGTGAAACCCGCATGTGGAGCATTCGTTTGTGTGGAATGCTCACCAAGTTTCATTTCAGTCCTAGGCACTCAAAGGGCACTAAGCATAGAGTGTGAAAACTGAGTTTCTTTGAGAGCTGCTTGGAAGCCTGATGGTGTGTGAAGTTAGTGAGCCAAATGGAGTTGTTCTCCCACAAGAACACTCGGCTGATCCTTCTTCAATATGCCCTTCACCAACATGCAGTGTTTCCTTGATTGAATTAGCTCTCACACCAATATTTGAGTCTAGAGCCTTTGCATTGAGGGCTATCTGAAAACGGCTGTGGCGCTGAAGTTGCCTGTGAATGTGGAGTTGGTGGCATGTGAAACCCGCATGTGGAGCATTCGTTTGTGTGGGATGCTCTACCAGGTTCATTCCTAGATAATGCACTCAAAGGGCACTAAGCATAGAGTGTGAAAACTGAGTTTCCTTGAGAGCTGCTTGGAAGCCTGATGGTGTGTGAAGTTAGTAGGCCAAATGGAGTTGTTCTCCCACAAGAACCACTCGGCTGATCCTTCTTCAATATGCCTTTCACCAACACGCATTGTTTCCTTGATTGAATTAGCTCTCACACCAATATTTGCGTCTAGAGCCTTTGCATTGAGGGCTATCTGAAAACGGCTGTGGCGCTGAAGTTGCCTGTGAATGTGGAGTTGGTGGCATGTGAAACCTGCATGTGGAACATTCGTTTGTGTGGGATGCTCTACCAGGTCATTCTTAGATAATGCACTCAAAGGGCACTAAGCATAGAGTGTGAAAACTGAGTTTCCTTGAGAGTTGCTTGGAAGCCTGATGGTGTGTGAAGTTAGTGAGCCAAATGGAGGTGTTCTCCCACAAGAACCACTCGGCTGATCCTTCTTCAATATGCACTTCACCAACATGCAGTGTTTCCTTGATTGAATTACCTCTCACACCAATATTTGCGTCTAGAGCCTTTGCATTGAGGGCTATCTGAAAACGGCTGTGGCGCTGAAGTTGCCTGAGAATGTGGAGTTGGTGGCATGTGAAACCCGCATGTGGAGCATTCGTTTGTGTGGGATGCTCTACCAGGTTCATTCCTAGATAATGCACTCAAAGGGCACTAAGCATAGAGTGTGAAAACTGAGTTTCCTTGAGAGCTGCTTGGAAGCCTGATGGTGTGTGAAGTTAGTGAGCCAAATGGAGTTGTTCTCCCACAAGAACCACTCGGCTGATCCTTCTTCAATATGCCCTTCACCAACATGCAGTGTTTCCTTGATTGAATTAGCTCTCACACCAAAATTTGCGTCTAGAGCCTTTGCATTGAGGGCTATCTGAAAACGGCTGTGGCTCTGAAGTTGCCTGTGAATGTGGAGTTGGTGGCATGTGAAACCCGCATGTGGAGCATTCGTTTGTGTGGGAATGCTCACCAAGCTTCATTTCAGTCCTAGGCACTGAAACGGCACTAAGCATAGAGTGTGAAAACTGAGTTTCCTTGAGAGCTGCTTGGAAGCCTGATGGTGTGTGAAGTTAGTGAGCCAAATGGAGTTGTTCTCCCACAAGAACCACTCGGCTGAACCTTCTTCAATATGCCCTTCACCAACATGCAGTGTTTCCTTCATTGAATTAGCTGTCACACCAATATTTGCGTCTAGAGCCTTTGCATTGAGGGCTATCTGAAAACGGCTGTGGCGCTGAAGTTGCCTGAGAATGTGGAGTTGGTGGCATGTGAAACCCGCATGTGGAGCATTCATTTGTGTGGGATGCTCTACCAGGTTCATTCCTAGATAATGCACTCAAAGGGCACTAAGCATAGAGTGTGGAAACTGAGTTTCCTTGAGAGCTGCTTGGAAGCCTGATGGTGTGTGAAGTTAGTGAGCCAAATGGAGTTGTTCTCCCACAAGAACCACTCGGCTGATCCTTCTTCAATATGCCCTTCACCAACATGCAGTGTTTCCTTGATTGAATTACCTCTCACACCAATATTTGCGTCTAGAGCCTTTGCATTGAGGGCTATCTGAAAACGGCTGTGGCTCTGAAGTTGCCTGTGAATGTGGAGTTGGTGGCATGTGAAACCCGCATGTGGAGCATTCGTTTGTGTGGGATGCTCACCAAGCTTCATTTCAGTCCTAGGCACTCAAAGGGCACTAAGCATAGAGTGTGAAAACTGAGTTTCCTTGAGAGCTGCTTGGAAGCCTGATGGTGTGTGAAGTTAGTGCGCCAAATGGAGTTGTTCTCCCACAAGAACCACTTGGCTGATCCTTCTTCAATATGCCCTTCACCAACATGCAGTGTTTCCTTCATTGAATTAGCTCTCACACCAATATTTGCGTCTAGAGCCTTTGCATTGAGGGCTATCTGAAAACGGCTGTGGCGCTGAAGTTGCCTGAGAATGTGGAGTTGGTGGCATGTGAAACCCGCATGTGGAGCATTCGTTTGTGTGGGATGTTCTACCAGGTTCATTTCAGTCCTAGGCACTCAAAGATCACTAAGCATAGAGTGTGAAAACTGAGTTTCCTTGAGAGCTGCTTGGAAGCCTGATGGTGTGTGAAGTTAGTGAGCCAAATGGAGTTGTTCTCCCACAAGAACCACTCGGCTGATCCTTCTTCAATATGCCCTTCACCAACATGCAGTGTTTCCTTGATTGAATTAGCTCTCACACCAATATTTGCGTCTAGAGCCTTTGCATTGAGGGCTATCTGAAAACGGCTGTGGCGCTGAAGTTGCCTGTGAATGTGGAGTTGGTGGCATGTGAAACCCGCATGTGGAGCATTCGTTTGTGTGGGATGCTCACCAAGCTTCATTTCAGTCCTAGGCACTCAAAGGGCACTAAGCATAGAGTGTGAAAACTGAGTTTCCTTGAGAGCTGCTTGGAAGCCTGATGGTGTGTGAAGTTAGTGAGCCAAATGGAGTTGTTCTCCCACAAGAACCACTCGGCTGATCCTTCTTCAATATGCCCTTCACCAACATGCAGTGTTTCCTTGATTGAATTAGCTCTCACACCAATATTTGCGTCTAGAGCCTTTGCATTGAGGGCTATCTGAAAACGGCTGTGGCGCTGAAGTTGCCTGTGAATGTGGAGTTGGTGGCATGTGAAACCCGCATGTGGAGCATTCGTATGTGTGGGATGCTCTACCAGGTTCATTCCTAGATAATGCACTCAAAGGGCACTAAGCATAGAGTGTGAAAACTGAGTTTCCTTGAGAGCTGCTTGGAAGCCTGATGGTGTGTGAAGTTAGTGAGCCAAATGGAGTTGTTCTCCCACAAGAACCACTCGGCTGATCCTTCTTCAATATGCCCTTCACCAACATGCAGTGTTTCCTTGATTGAATTAGCTCTCACACCAATATTTGCGTCTAGAGCCTTTGCATTGAGGGCTATCTGAAAACGGCTGTGGCGCTGAAGTTGCCTGTGAATGTGGAGTTGGTGGCATGTGAAACCCGCATGTGGAGCATTCGTTTGTGTGGGATGCTCACCAAGCTTCATTTCAGTCCTAGGCACTGAAACGGCACTAAGCATAGAGTGTGAAAACTGAGTTTCCTTGAGAGCTGCTTGGAAGCCTGATGGTGTGTGAAGTTAGTGAGCCAAATGGAGTTGTTCTCCCACAAGAACCACTCGGCTGATCCTTCTTCAATATGCCCTTCACCAACATGCAGTGTTTCCTTGATTGAATTAGCTCTCACACCAATATTTGGGTATAGAGCCTTTGGATTGAGGGCTATCTGAAAACGGCTGTGGCGCTGAAGTTGCCTGAGAATGTGGAGTTGGTGGCATGTGAAACCCGCATGTGGAGCATTCATTTGTGTGGGATGCTCTACCAGGTTCATTCCTAGATAATGCACTCAAAGGGCACTAAGCATAGAGTGTGAAAACTGAGTTTCCTTGAGAGCTGCTTGGAAGCCTGATGGTGTGTGAAGTTAGTGAGCCAAATGGAGTTGTTCTCCCTCAAGAACCACTCGGCTGATCCTTCTTCAATATGCCCTTCACCAACATGCAGTGTTTCCTTGATTGAATTAGCTCTCACACCAATATTTGCGTCTAGAGCCTTTGCATTGAGGGCTATCTGAAAACGGCTGTGGTGCTCAAGTTGCCTGTGAATGTGGAGTGGGTGGCATGTGAAACCCGCATGTGGAGCATTCGTTTGTGTGGGATGCTCACCAAGCTTCATTTCAGTCCTAGGCACTCAAACGGCACTAAGCATAGAGTGTGAAAACTGAGTTTCCTTGAGAGCTGCTTGGAAGCCTGATGGTGTGTGAATTTAGTGAGCCAAATGGAGTTGTTCTCCCACAAGAACCACTTGGCTGATCCTTCTTCAATATGCCCTTCACCAACATGCAGTGTTTCCTTCATTGAATTAGCTCTCACACCAATATTTGCGTCTAGAGCCTTTGCATTGAGGGCTATCTGAAAACGGCTGTGGCGCTGAAGTTGCCTGTGAATGTGGAGTTGGTGGCATGTGAAACCCGCATGTGGAGCATTCGTTTGTGTGGGATGTTCTACCAGGTTCATTTCAGTCCTAGGCACTCAAAGATCACTAAGCATAGAGTGTGAAAACTGAGTTTCCTTGAGAGCTGCTTGGAAGCCTGATGGTGTGTGAAGTTAGTGAGCCAAATGGAGTTGTTCTCCCACAAGAACCACTCGGCTGATCCTTCTTCAATATGCCCTTCACCAACATGCAGTGTTTCCTTGATTGAATTAGCTCTCACACCAATATTTGCATCTAGAGCCTTTGCATTGAGGGCTATCTGAAAACGGCTGTGGCGCTGAAGTTGCCTGAGAATGTGGAGTTGGTGGCATGTGAAAGCCGCATGTGGAGCATTCATTTGTGTGGGATGCTCTACCAGGTTCATTCCTAGATAATGCACTCAAAGGGCACTAAGCATAGAGTGTGAAAACTGAGTTTCCTTGAGAGCTGCTTGGAAGCCTAATGGTGTGTGAAGTTAGTGAGCCAAATGGAGTTGTTCTCCCACAAGAACCACTCGGCTGATCCTTCTTCAATATGCCCTTCACCAACATGCAGTGTTTCCTTGATTGAATTACCTCTCACACCAATATTTGCGTCTAGAGCCTTTGCATTGAGGGCTATCTGAAAACGGCTGTGGCTCTGAAGTTGCCTGTGAATGTGGAGTTGGTGGCATGTGAAACCCGCATGTGGAGCATTCGTTTGTGTGGGATGCTCACCAAGCTTCATTTCAGTCCTAGGCACTCAAAGGGCACTAAGCATAGAGTGTGAAAACTGAGTTTCCTTGAGAGCTGCTTGGAAGCCTGATGGTGTGTGAAGTTAGTGAGCCAAATGGAGTTGTTCTCCCACAAGAACCACTCGGCTGATCCTTCTTCAATATGCCCTTCACCAACATGCAGCGTTTCCTTCATTGAATTAGCTCTCACACCAATATTTGCGTCTAGAGCCTTTGGATTGAGGGCTATCTGAAAACGGCTGTGGCTCTGAAGTTGCCTGTGAATGTGCAGTTGGTGGCATGTGAAACCCGCATGTGGAGCATTCGTTTGTGTGGGATGTTCTACCAGGTTCATTTCAGTCCTAGGCACTCAAAGATCACTAAGCATAGAGTGTGAAAACTGAGTTTCCTTGAGAGCTGCTTGGAAGCCTGATGGTGTGTGAAGTTAGTGAGCCAAATGGAGTTGTTCTCCCACAAGAACCACTCGGCTGATCCTTCTTCAATATGCCCTTCACCAACATGCAGTGTTTCCTTCATTGAATTAGCTCTCACACCAATATTTGCGTCTAGAGCCTTTGCATTGAGGCCTATCTGAAAACGGCTGTGGCGCTGAAGTTGCCTGTGAATGTGGAGTTGGTGGCATGTGAAACACGCATGTGGAGCATTCGTTTGTGTGGGATGCTCTACCAGGTTCATTCCTAGATAATGCACTCAAAGGGCACTAAGCATAGAGTGTGAAAACTGAGTTTCCTTGAGAGCTGCTTGGAAGCCTGATGGTGTGTGAAGTTAGTGAGCCAAATGGAGTTGTTCTCCCACAAGAACCACTCGGCTGATCCTTCTTCAATATGCCCTTCACCAACATGCAGTGTTTCCTTGATTGAATTACCTCTCACACCAATATTTGCGTCTAAACCCTTTGCATTGAGGGCTATCTGAAAACGGCTGTGGCGCTGAAGTTGCCTGTGAATGTGGAGTTGGTGGCATGTGAAACCCGCATGTGGAGCATTCGTTTGTGTGGGATGCTCACCAAGCTTCATTTCAGTCCTAGGCACTCAAAGGGCACTAAGCATTGAGTGTGAAAACTGAGTTTCCTTGAGAGCTGCTTGGAAGCCTGATGGTGTGAAGTTAGTGAGCCAAATAGAGTTGTTCTCCCACAAGAACCACTCGGCTGATCCTTCTTCAATATGCCCTTCACCAACATGCAGTGTTTCCTTGATTGAATTAGCTCTCACACCAATATTTGCGTCTAGAGCCTTTGCATTGAGGGCTATCTGAAAACGGCTGTGGCGCTGAAGTTGCCTGAGAATGTGGAGTTGGTGGCATGTGAAACCCGCATGTGGAGCATTCGTTTGTGTGGGATGCTCTACCAGGTTCATTCCTAGATAATGCACTCAAAGGGCACTAAGCATAGAGTGTGAAAACTGAGTTTCCTTGAGAGCTGCTTGGAAGCCTGATGGTGTGTGAAGTTAGTGAGCCAAATGGAGTTGTTCTCCCACAAGAACCACTCGGCTGATCCTTCTTCAATATGCCTTTCACCAACATGCAGTATTTCCTTGATTGAATTAACTCTCACACCAGTATTTGCGTCTAGAGCCTTTGCATTGAGGGCTATCTGAAAAACGGCTGTGGCGCTGAAGTTGCCTGTGAATGTGGAGTTGGTGGCATGTGAAACCCGCATGTGGAGCATTCGTTTGTGTGGGATGCTCACCAAGCTTCTTTTCAGTCCTAGGCACTCAAAGGGCACTAAGCATAGAGTGTGAAAACTGAGTTTCCTTGAGAGCTGCTTGGAAGCCTGATGGTGTGTGAAGTTAGTGAGCCAAATGGAGTTGTTCTCCCACAAGAACCACTCGGCTGATCCTTCTTCAATATGCACTTCACCAACATGCAGTGTTTCCTTGATTGAATTAGCTCTCACACCAATATTTGCGTCTAGAGCCTTTGCATTGAGGGCTATCTGAAAACGGCTGTGGCGCTGAAGTTGCCTGAGAATGTGGAGTTGGTGGCATGTGAAACCCGCATGTGGAGCATTCGTTTGTGTGGGATGCTCACCAAGTTTCATTTCAGTCTTAGGCACTCAAAGGGCACTAAGCATTGAGTGTGAAAACTGAGTTTCCTTGAGAGCTGCTTGGAAGCCTGATGGTGTGAAGTTAGTGAGCCAAATGGAGTTGTTCTCCCACAAGAACCACTCGGCTGATCCTTCTTCAATATGCCCTTCACCAACATGCAGTGTTTCCTTGATTGAATTAGCTCTCACACCAATATTTGCGTCTAGAGCCTTTGCATTGAGGGCTATCTGAAAACGGCTGTGGCGCTGAAGTTGCCTGAGAATGTGGAGTTGGTGGCATGTGAAACCCTCATGTGGAGCATTCGTTTGTGTGGGATGCTCTACCAGGTTCATTCCTAGATAATGAACTCAAAGGAAACTAAGCATAGAGTGTGAAAACTGAGTTTCCTTGAGAGCTGCTTGGAAGCCTGATGGTGTGTGAAGTTAGTGAGCCAAATGGAGTTGTTCTCCCACAAGAACCACTCGGCTGATCCTTCTTCAATATGCCCTTCACCAACATGCAGTGTTTCCTTGATTGAATTACCTCTCACAACAATATTAGCGTCTAGAGCCTTTGCATTGAGGGCTATCTGAAAACGGCTGTGGCGCTGAAGTTGCCTGAGAATGTGGAGTTGGTGGCATGTGAAACCCGCATGTGGAGCATTCATTTGTGTGGGATGCTCTACCAGGTTCATTCCTGGATAATGCACTCAAAGGGCACTAAGCATAGAGTGTGAAAACTTGAGTTTCCTTGAGAGCTGCTTGGAAGCCTGATGGTGTGTGAAGTTAGTGAGCCAAATGGAGTTGTTCTCCCACAAGAACCACTCGGCTGATCCTTCTTCAATATGCCCTTCACCAACATGCAGTGTTTCCTTGATTGAATTAGCTCTCACACCAATATTTGCGTCTAGAGCCTTTGGATTGAGGGCTATCTGAAAACGGCTGTGGCGCTGAAGTTGCCTGAGAATGTGGAGTTGGTGGCATGTGAAACCCGCATGTGGAGCATTCATTTGTGTGGGATGCTCTACCAGGTTCATTCCTAGATAATGCACTCAAAGGGCACTAAGCATAGAGTGTGAAAACTGAGTTTCCTTGAGAGCTGCTTGGAAGCCTGATGGTGTGTGAAGTTAGTGAGCCAAATGGAGTTGTTCTCCCTCAAGAACCACTCGGCTGATCCTTCTTCAATATGCCCTTCACCAACATGCAGTGTTTCCTTGATTGAATTACCTCTCACACCAATATTTGCGTCTAGAGCCTTTGCATTGAGGGCTATCTGAAAACGGCTGTGGTGCTCAAGTTGCCTGTGAATGTGGAGTGGGTGGCATGTGAAACCCGCATGTGGAGCATTCGTTTGTGTGGGATGCTCACCAAGCTTCATTTCAGTCCTAGGCACTCAAACGGCACTAAGCATAGAGTGTGAAAACTGAGTTTCCTTGAGAGCTGCTTGGAAGCCTGATGGTGTGTGAATTTAGTGAGCCAAATGGAGTTGTTCTCCCACAAGAACCACTTGGCTGATCCTTCTTCAATATGCCCTTCACCAACATGCAGTGTTTCCTTCATTGAATTAGCTCTCACACCAATATTTGCGTCTAGAGCCTTTGCATTGAGGGATATCTGAAAACGGCTGTAGCGCTGAAGTTGCCTGTGAATGTGGAGTTGGTGGCATGTGAAACCCGCATGTGGAGCATTCGTTTGTGTGGGATGTTCTACCAGGTTCATTTCAGTCCTAGGCACTCAAAGATCACTAAGCATAGAGTGTGAAAACTGAGTTTCCTTGAGAGCTGCTTGGAAGCCTGATGGTGTGTGAAGTTAGTGAGCCAAATGGAGTTGTTCTCCCACAAGAACCACTCGGCTGATCCTTCTTCAATATGCCCTTCACCAACATGCAGTGTTTCCTTGATTGAATTAGCTCTCACACCAATATTTGCGTCTAGAGCCTTTGCATTGAGGGCTATCTGAAAACGGCTGTGGCGCTGAAGTTGCCTGAGAATGTGGAGTTGGTGGCATGTGAAAGCCGCATGTGGAGCATTCATTTGTGTGGGATGCTCTACCAGGTTCATTCCTAGATAATGCACTCAAAGGGCACTAAGCATAGAGTGTGAAAACTGAGTTTCCTTGAGAGCTGCTTGGAAGCCTAATGGTGTGTGAAGTTAGTGAGCCAAATGGAGTTGTTCTCCCACAAGAACCACTCGGCTGATCCTTCTTCAATATGCCCTTCACCAACATGCAGTGTTTCCTTGATTGAATTACCTCTCACACCAATATTTGCGTCTAGAGCCTTTGCATTGAGGGCTATCTGAAAACGGCTGTGGCTCTGAAGTTGCCTGTGAATGTGGAGTTGGTGGCATGTGAAACCCGCATGTGGAGCATTCGTTTGTGTGGGATGCTCACCAAGCTTCATTTCAGTCCTAGGCACTCAAAGGGCACTAAGCATAGAGTGTGAAAACTGAGTTTCCTTGAGAGCTGCTTGGAAGCCTGATGGTGTGTGAAGTTAGTGAGCCAAATGGAGTTGTTCTCCCACAAGAACCACTCGGCTGATCCTTCTTCAATATGCCCTTCACCAACATGCAGCGTTTCCTTCATTGAATTAGCTCTCACACCAATATTTGCGTCTAGAGCCTTTGCATTGAGGGCTATCTGAAAATGGCTGTGGCGCTGAAGTTGCCTGTGAATGTGCAGTTGGTGGCATGTGAAACCCGCATGTGGAGCATTCGTTTGTGTGGGATGCTCTACCAGGTTCATTTCAGTCCTAGGCACTCAAAGATCACTAAGCATAGAGTGTGAAAACTGAGTTTCCTTGAGAGCTGCTTGGAAGCCTGATGGTGTGTGAAGTTAGTGAGCCAAATGGAGTTGTTCTCCCACAAGAACCACTCGGCTGATCCTTCTTCAATATGCCCTTCACCAACATGCAGTGTTTCCTTCATTGAATTAGCTCTCACACCAATATTTGCGTCTAGAGCCTTTGCATTGAGGGCTATCTGAAAAAGGCTGTGGCGCTGAAGTTGCCTGTGAATGTGGAGTTGGTGGCATGTGAAACACGCATGTGGAGCATTCGTTTGTGTGGGATGCTCTACCAGGTTCATTCCTAGATAATGCACTCAAAGGGCACTAAGCATAGAGTGTGAAAACTGAGTTTCCTTGAGAGCTGCTTGGAAGCCTGATGGTGTGTGAAGTTAGTGAGCCAAATGGAGTTGTTCTCCCACAAGAACCACTCGGCTGATCCTTCTTCAATATGCCCTTCACCAACATGCAGTGTTTCCTTGATTGAATTACCTCTCACACCAATATTTGCGTCTAAACCCTTTGCATTGAGGGCTATCTGAAAACGGCTGTGGCGCTGAAGTTGCCTGTGAATGTGGAGTTGGTGGCATGTGAAACCCGCATGTGGAGCATTCGTTTGTGTGGGATGCTCACCAAGCTTCATTTCAGTCCTAGGCACTCAAAGGGCACTAAGCATTGAGTGTGAAAACTGAGTTTCCTTGAGAGCTGCTTGGAAGCCTGATGGTGTGAAGTTAGTGAGCCAAATAGAGTTGTTCTCCCACAAGAACCACTCGGCTGATCCTTCTTCAATATGCCCTTCACCAACATGCAGTGTTTCCTTGATTGAATTAGCTCTCACACCAATATTTGCGTCTAGAGCCTTTGCATTGAGGGCTATCTGAAAACGGCTGTGGCGCTGAAGTTGCCTGAGAATGTGGAGTTGGTGGCATGTGAAACCCGCATGTGGAGCATTCGTTTGTGTGGGATGCTCTACCAGGTTCATTCCTAGATAATGCACTCAAAGGGCACTAAGCATAGAGTGTGAAAACTGAGTTTCCTTGAGAGCTGCTTGGAAGCCTGATGGTGTGTGAAGTTAGTGAGCCAAATGGAGTTGTTCTCCCACAAGAACCACTCGGCTGATCCTTCTTCAATATGCCTTTCACCAACATGCAGTATTTCCTTGATTGAATTAACTCTCACACCAGTATTTGCCTCTAGAGCCTTTGCATTGAGGGCTATCTGAAAACGGCTGTGGCGCTGAAGTTGCCTGTGAATGTGGAGTTGGTGGCATGTGAAACCCGCATGTGGAGCATTCGTTTGTGTGGGATGCTCACCAAGCTTCTTTTCAGTCCTAGGCACTCAAAGGGCACTAAGCATAGAGTGTGAAAACTGAGTTTCCTTGAGAGCTGCTTGGAAGCCTGATGGTGTGTGAAGTTAGTGAGCCAAATGGAGTTGTTCTCCCACAAGAACCACTCGGCTGATCCTTCTTCAATATGCACTTCACCAACATGCAGTGTTTCCTTGATTGAATTAGCTCTCACACCAATATTTGCGTCTAAACCCTTTGCATTGAGGGCTATCTGAAAACGGCTGTGGCGCTGAAGTTGCCTGAGAATGTGGAGTTGGTGGCATGTGAAACCCGCATGTGGAGCATTCGTTTGTGTGGGATGCTCACCAAGTTTCATTTCAGTCTTAGGCACTCAAAGGGCACTAAGCATTGAGTGTGAAAACTGAGTTTCCTTGAGAGCTGCTTGGAAGCCTGATGGTGTGAAGTTAGTGAGCCAAATGGAGTTGTTCTCCCACAAGAACCACTCGGCTGATCCTTCTTCAATATGCCCTTCACCAACATGCAGTGTTTCCTTGATTGAATTAGCTCTCACACCAATATTTGCGTCTAGAGCCTTTGCATTGAGGGCTATCTGAAAACGGCTGTGGCGCTGAAGTTGCCTGAGAATGTGGAGTTGGTGGCATGTGAAACCCTCATGTGGAGCATTCGTTTGTGTGGGATGCTCTACCAGGTTCATTCCTAGATAATGAACTCAAAGGAAACTAAGCATAGAGTGTGAAAACTGAGTTTCCTTGAGAGCTGCTTGGAAGCCTGATGGTGTGTGAAGTTAGTGAGCCAAATGGAGTTGTTCTCCCACAAGAACCACTCGGCTGATCCTTCTTCAATATGCCCTTCACCAACATGCAGTGTTTCCTTGATTGAATTACCTCTCACAACAATATTAGCGTCTAGAGCCTTTGCATTGAGGGCTATCTGAAAACGGCTGTGGCGCTGAAGTTGCCTGAGAATGTGGAGTTGGTGGCATGTGAAACCCGCATGTGGAGCATTCATTTGTGTGGGATGCTCTACCAGGTTCATTCCTGGATAATGCACTCAAAGGGCACTAAGCATAGAGTGTGAAAACTGAGTTTCCTTGAGAGCTGCTTGGAAGCCTGATGGTGTGTGAAGTTAGTGAGCCAAATGGAGTTGTTCTCCCACAAGAACCACTCGGCTGATCCTTCTTCAATATGCCCTTCACCAACATGCAGTGTTTCCTTGATTGAATTAGCTCTCACACCAATATTTGCGTCTAGAGCCTTTGCATTGAGGGCTATCTGAAAACGGCTGTGGCGCTGAAGTTGCCTGTGAATGTGGAGTTGGTGGCATGTGAAACCCGCATGTGGAGCATTCGTTTGTGTGGGATGCTCTACCAGGTTCATTCCTAGATAATGCACTCAAAGGGCACTAAGCATAGAGTGTGAAAACTGAGTTTCCTTGAGAGCTGCTTGGAAGCCTGATGGTGTGTGAAGTTAGTGAGCCAAATGGAGTTGTTCTCCCACAAGAACCACTCGGCTGATCCTTCTTCAATATGCCTTTCACCAACACGCAGTGTTTCCTTCATTGAATTAGCTCTCACACCAATATTTGCGTCTAGAGCCTTTGCATTGAGGGCTATCTGAAAACGGCTGTGGCGCTGAAGTTGCCTGTGAATGTGGAGTTGGTGGCATGTGAAACCCGCATGTGGAGCATTCGTTTGTGTGGGATGCTCTACCAGGTCATTCCTAGATAATGCACTCAAAGGGCACGAAGCATAGAGTGTGAAAACTGAGTTTCCTTGAGAGCTGCTTGGAAGCCTGATGGTGTGTGAAGTTAGTGAGCCAAATGGAGTTGTTCTCCCACAAGAACCACTCGGCTGATCCTTCTTCAATATGCACTTCACCAACATGCAGTGTTTCCTTGATTGAATTACCTCTCACACCAATATTTGCGTCTAGAGCCTTTGCATTGAGGGCTATCTCAAAACGGCTGTGGCGCTGAAGTTGCCTGAGAATGTGGAGTTGGTGTCATGTGAAACCCGCATGTGGAGCACTCGTTTGTGTGGGATGCTCTACCAGGTTCATTCCTAGATAATGCACTCAAAGGAAACTAAGCATAGAGTGTGAAAACTGAGTTTCCTTGAGAGCTGCTTGGAAGCCTGATGGTGTGTGAAGTTAGTGAGCCAAATGGAGTTGTTCTCCCACAAGAACCACTCGGCTGATCCTTCTTCAATATGCCCTTCACCAACATGCAGTGTTTCCTTGATTGAATTAGCTCTCACACCAATATTTGCGTCTAGAGCCTTTGCATTGAGGGCTATCTGAAAACGGCTGTGGCGCTGAAGTTGCCTGAGAATGTGGAGTTGGTGGCATGTGAAACCCGCAAGTGGAGCATTCGTTTATGTGGGATGCTCACCAAGCTTCATTTCAGTCCTAGGCACTCAAAGGGCACTAAGCATAGAGTGTGAAAACTGAGTTTCCTTGAGAGCTGCTTGGAAGCCTGATGGTGTGTGAAGTTAGTGAGCCAACTGGAGTTGTTCTCCCACAAGAACCACTCGGCTGATCCTTCTTCAATATGCCTTTCACCAACATGCAGTGTTTCCTTGATTGAATTAGCTCTCACACCAATATTTGCGTCTAGAGCCTTTGCATTGAGGGCTATCTGAAAACGGCTGTGGCGCTGAAGTTGCCTGTGAATGTGGAGTTGGTGGCATGTGAAACCCGCATGTGGAGCATTCATTTGTGTGGGATGCTCTACCAGGTTCATTCCTAGATAATGCACTCAAAGGGCACTAAGCATAGAGTGTGAAAACTGAGTTTCCTTGAGAACTGCTTGGAAGCCTGATGGTGTGTGAAGTTAGTGAGCCAAATGGAGTTGTTCTCCCACAAGAACCACTCGGCTGATCCTTCTTCAATATGCACTTCACCAACATGCAGTGTTTCCTTGATTGAATTAGCTCTCACACCAATATTTGCGTCTAAACCCTTTGCATTGAGGGCTATCTGAAAACGGCTGTGGTGCTGAAGTTGCCTGAGAATGTGGAGTTGGTGGCATGTGAAACCCGCATGTGGAGCATTCGTTTGTGTGGGATGCTCACCAAGTTTCATTTCAGCCCTAGGAACTCAAAGGGCACTAAGCATAGAGTGTGAAAACTGAGTTTCCTTGAGAGCTGCTTGGAAGCCTGATGGTGTGTGAAGTTAGTGAGCCAAATGGAGTTGTTCTCCCACAAGAACCACTCGGCTGATCCTTCTTCAATATGCCCTTCACGAACATGCAGTGTTTCCTTGATTGAATTAGCTCTCACACCAATATTTGCATCTAGAGCCTTTGCATTGAGGGCTATCTGAAAACGGCTGTGGCGCTGAAGTTGCCTGTGAATGTGGAGTTGGTGGCATGTGAAACCCGCATGTGGAGCATTCGTTTGTGTGGGATGCTCACCAAGTTTCATTTCAGTCCTAGGCACTCAAAGGGCACTAAGCATTGAGTGTGAAAACTGAGTTTCCTTGAGAGCTGCTTGGAAGCCTGATGGTGTGTGAAGTTAGTGAGCCAAATGGAGTTGTTCTCCCACAAGAACCACTCGGCTGATCCTTCTTCAATATGCCCTTCACCAACATGCAGTGCTTCCTTGATTGAATTAGCTCTCACACCAATATTAGCGTCTAGAGCCTTTGCATTGAGGGCTATCTGAAAACGGCTGTGGCGCTGAAGTTGCCTGTGAATGTGGAGTTGGTGGCATGTGAAACCCTCATGTGGAGCATTCGATTGCGTGGGATGCTCTACCAGGTTCATTCCTAGATAATGCACTCAAAGGAAACTAAGCATAGAGTGTGAAAACTGAGTTTCCTTGAGAGCTGCTTGGAAGCCTGATGGTGTGTGAAGTTAGTGAGCCAAATGGAGTTGTTCTCCCACAAGAACCACACGGCTGATTTTTCTTCAATATGCCCTTCACGAACATGCAGTGTTTCCTTGATTGAATTAGCTCTCACACCAATATTTGCATCTAGAGCCTTTGCATTGAGGGCTATCTGAAAACGGCTGTGGCGCTGAAGTTGCCTGTGAATGTGGAGTTGGTGGCATGTGAAACCCGCATGTGGAGCATTCGTTTGTGTGGGATGCTATACCAGGTTCATTCCTAGATAATGCACTCAAAGGGCACTAAGCATAAAGTGTGAAAACTGAGTTTCCTTGAGAGCTGCTTGGAAGCCTGATGGTGTGTGAAGTTAGTGAGCCAAATGGAGTTGTTCTCCCACAAGAACCACTCGGCTGATCCTTCTTCAATATGCCTTTCACCAACACGCAGTGTTTCCTTGATTGAATTAACTCCCACACCAATATTTGCGTCTAGAGCCTTTGCATTGAGGGCTATCTGAAAACGGCTGTGGCGCTGAAGTTGCCTGTGAATGTGGAGTTGGTGGCATGTGAAACCCGCATGTGGAGCATTCGTTTGTGTGGGATGCTCTACCAGTTCATTCCTAGATAATGCACTCAAAGGGCACTAAGCATAGAGTGTGAAAACTGAGTTTCCTTGAGAGCTGCTTGGAAGCCTGATGGTGTGTGAAGTTAGTGAGCCAAATGGAGTTGTTCTCCCACAAGAACCACTCGGCTGATCCTTCTTCAATATGCACTTCACCAACATGCAGTGTTTCCTTGATTGAATTACCTCTCACACCAATATTTGCGTTTAGAGCCTTTGCATTGAGGGCTATCTGAAAACGGCTGTGGCGCTGAAGTTGCCTGAGAATGTGGAGTTGGTGGCATGTGAAACCCGCATGTGGAGCACTCGTTTGTGTGGGATGCTCTACCAGGTTCATTCCTAGATAATGCACTCAAAGGAAACTAAGCATAGAGTGTGAAAACTGAGTTTCCTTGAGAGCTGCTTGGAAGCCTGATGGTGTGTGAAGTTAGTGAGCCAAATGGAGTTGTTCTCCCACAAGAACCACTCGGCTGATCCTTCTTCAATATGCACTTCACCAACATGCAGTGTTTCCTTGATTGAATTACCTCTCACACCAATATTTGCGTCTAGAGCCTTTGCATTGAGGGCTATCTGAAAACGGCTGTGGCGCTGAAGTTGCCTGAGAATGTGGAGTTGGTGGCATGTGAAACCCGCATGTGGAGCATTCGTATGTGTGGGATGCTCTACCAGGTTCATTCCTAGATAATGCACTCAAAGGGCACTAAGCATAGAGTGTGGAAACTGAGTTTCCTTGAGAGCTGCTTGGAAGCCTGATGGTGTGTGAAGTTAGTGAGCCAAATGGAGTTGTTCTCCCACAAGAACCACTCGGCTGATCCTTCTTCAATATGCCCTGCACCAACATGCAGTGTTTCCTTGATTGAATTAGCTCTCACACCAATATTTGAGTCTAGAGCCTTTGCATTGAGGGCTATCTGAAAACGGCTGTGGCGCTGAAGTTGCCTGTGAATGTGGAGTTGGTGGCATGTGAAACCCGCAAGTGGAGCATTCGTTTGTGTGGGATGCTCACCAAGCTTCATTTCAGTCCTAGGCACTCAAAGGGCACTAAGCATAGAGTGTGAAAACTGAGTTTCCTTGAGAGCTGCTTGGAAGCCTGATGGTGTGTGAAGTTAGTGAGCCAAATGGAGTTGTTCTCCCACAAGAACCACTCGGCTGATCCTTCTTCAATATGCCCTTCACCAACATGCAGTGTTTCCTTGATTGAATTAGCTCTCACACCAATATTTGCGTCTAGAGCCTTTGCATTGAGGGCTATCTGAAAACGGCGGTGGCGCTGAATTTGCCTGTGAATGTGGAGTTGGTGGCATGTGAAACCCGCATGTGGAGCATTCGTTTGTGTGGGATGCTCTACCAGGTTCATTCCTAGATAATGCACTCAAAGGGCACTAAGCATAGAGTGTGAAAACTGAGTTTCCTTGAGAGCTGCTTGGAAGCCTGATGGTGTGTGAAGTTAGTGAGCCAAATGGAGTTGTTCTCCCACAAGAACCACTCGGCTGATCCTTCTTCAATATGCCCTTCACCAACATGCAGTGTTTCCTTGATTGAATTAGCTCTCACACCAATATTTGCATCTAGAGCCTTTGCATTGAGGGCTATCTGAAAACGGCTGTGGCGCTGAAGTTGCCTGTGAATGTGGAGTTGGTGGCATGTGAAACCCGCATGTGGAGCATTCGTTTGTGTGGGATGCTCACCAAGCTTCATTTCAGTCCTAGGCACTCAAAGGGCACTAAGCATAGAGTGTGAAAACTGAGTTTCTTTGAGAGCTGCTTGGAAGCCTGATGGTGTGTGAAGTTAGTGAGCCAAATGGAGTTGTTCTCCCACAAGAACCACTCGGCTGATCCTTCTTCAATATGCCCTTCACCAACATGCAGTGTTTCCTTGATTGAATTAGCTCTCACACCAATATTTGCGTCTAGAGCCTTTGCATTGAGGGCTATCTGAAAACGGCGGTGGCGCTGAATTTGCCTGTGAATGTGGAGTTGGTGGCATGTGAAACCCGCATGTGGAGCATTCGTTTGTGTGGGATGCTCTACCAGGTTCATTCCTAGATAATGCACTCAAAGGGCACTAAGCATAGAGTGTGAAAACTGAGTTTCCTTGAGAGCTGCTTGGAAGCCTGATGGTGTGTGAAGTTAGTGAGCCAAATGGAGTTGTTCTCCCACAAGAACCACTCGGCTGATCCTTCTTCAATATGCCCTTCACCAACATGCAGTGTTTCCTTGATTGAATTAGCTCTCACACCAATATTTGCATCTAGAGCCTTTGCATTGAGGGCTATCTGAAAACGGCTGTGGCGCTGAAGTTGCCTGTGAATGTGGAGTTGGTGGCATGTGAAACCCGCATGTGGAGCATTCGTTTGTGTGGGATGCTCACCAAGCTTCATTTCAGTCCTAGGCACTCAAAGGGCACTAAGCATAGAGTGTGAAAACTGAGTTTCTTTGAGAGCTGCTTGGAAGCCTGATGGTGTGTGAAGTTAGTGAGCCAAATGGAGTTGTTCTCCCACAAAAACCACTCGGCTGATCCTTCTTCAATATGCACTTCACCAACATGCAGTGTTTCCTTGATTGAATTAGCTCTCACACCAATATTTGCGTCTAGAGCCTTTGCATTGAGGGCTATCTGAAAACGGCTGTGGCGCTGAAGTTGCCTGTGAATGTGGAGTTGGTGGCATGTGAAACCCGAATGTGGAGCATGCGTATGTGTGGGATGCTCTACCAGGTTCATTCCTAGATAATGCACTCAAAGGGCACTAAGATAGAGTGTGAAAACTGAGTTTCCTTGAGAGCTGCTTGGAAGCCTGATGGTGTGTGAAGTTAGTGAGCCAAATGGAGTTGTTCTCCCACAAGAACCACTCGGCTGATCCTTCTTCAATATGCCCTTCACCAACATGCAGTGTTTCCTTGATTGAATTAGCTCTCACACCAATATTTGCGTCTAGAGCCTTTGCATTGAGGGCTATCTGAAAACGGCTGTGGCGCTGAAGTTGCCTGTGAATGTGGAGTTGGTGGCATGTGAAACCCGCATGTGGAGCATTCGTATGTGTGGGATGCTCTGCCAGGTTCATTACTAGATAATGCACTCAAAGGGCACTAAGCATAGAGTGTGAAAACTGAGTTTCCTTGAGAGCTGCTTGGAAGCCTGATGGTGTGTGAAGTTAGTGAGTCAAATGGAGGTGTTCTCCCTCAAGAACCACTCAGCTGATCCTTCTTCAATATGCCCTTCACCAACATGCAGTGTTTCCTTGATTGAATTAGCTCTCACACCAATATTTGCGTCTAGAGCCTTTGCATTGAGGGCTATCTGAAAATGGCTGTGGCGCTGAAGTTGCCTGAGAATGTGGAGTTGGTGGCATGTGAAACCCGCAAGTGGAGCATTCGTTTGTGTGGGATGCTCACCAAGCTTCATTTCAGTCCTAGGCACTCAAAGGGCACTAAGCATAGAGTGTGAAAACTGAGTTTCCTGGAGAGCTGCTTGGAAGCCTGATGGTGTGTGAAGTTAGTGAGCCAAATGGAGTTGTTCTCCCACAAGAACCACTCGGCTGATCCTTCTTCAATATGCCCTTCACCAACATGCAGTGTTTCCTTGATTGAATTAGCTCTCACACC
Source organism: Ochotona princeps (assembly GCF_030435755.1). Classification (NCBI taxonomy): domain Eukaryota; kingdom Metazoa; phylum Chordata; class Mammalia; order Lagomorpha; family Ochotonidae; genus Ochotona; species Ochotona princeps. The sequence goes on from NW_026698594.1 coordinate 43,028, forward strand.
AATATTTGCATCTAGAGCCTTTGCATTGAGGGCTATCTGAAAACGGCTGTGGCGCTGAAGTTGCCTGTGAATGTGGAGTTGGTGGCATGTGAAACCCGCATGTGGAGCATTCGTTTGTGTGGGATGCTCACCAAGCTTCATTTCAGTCCTAGGCACTCAAAGGGCACTAAGCATAGAGTGTGAAAACTGAGTTTCTTTGAGAGCTGCTTGGAAGCCTGATGGTGTGTGAAGTTAGTGAGCCAAATGGAGTTGTTCTCCCACAAGAACCACTCGGCTGATCCTTCTTCAATATGCCCTTCACCAACATGCAGTGTTTCCTTGATTGAATTAGCTCTCACACCAATATTTGCGTCTAGAGCCTTTGCATTGAGGGCTATCTGAAAACGGCGGTGGCGCTGAATTTGCCTGTGAATGTGGAGTTGGTGGCATGTGAAACCCGCATGTGGAGCATTCGTTTGTGTGGGATGCTCTACCAGGTTCATTCCTAGATAATGCACTCAAAGGGCACTAAGCATAGAGTGTGAAAACTGAGTTTCCTTGAGAGCTGCTTGGAAGCCTGATGGTGTGTGAAGTTAGTGAGCCAAATGGAGTTGTTCTCCCACAAGAACCACTCGGCTGATCCTTCTTCAATATGCCCTTCACCAACATGCAGTGTTTCCTTGATTGAATTAGCTCTCACACCAATATTTGCATCTAGAGCCTTTGCATTGAGGGCTATCTGAAAACGGCTGTGGCGCTGAAGTTGCCTGTGAATGTGGAGTTGGTGGCATGTGAAACCCGCATGTGGAGCATTCGTTTGTGTGGGATGCTCACCAAGCTTCATTTCAGTCCTAGGCACTCAAAGGGCACTAAGCATAGAGTGTGAAAACTGAGTTTCTTTGAGAGCTGCTTGGAAGCCTGATGGTGTGTGAAGTTAGTGAGCCAAATGGAGTTGTTCTCCCACAAAAACCACTCGGCTGATCCTTCTTCAATATGCACTTCACCAACATGCAGTGTTTCCTTGATTGAATTACCTCTCACACCAATATTTGCGTCTAGAGCCTTTGCATTGAGGGCTATCTGAAAACGGCTGTGGCGCTGAAGTTGCCTGTGAATGTGGAGTTGGTGGCATGTGAAACCCGAATGTGGAGCATGCGTATGTGTGGGATGCTCTACCAGGTTCATTCCTAGATAATGCACTCAAAGGGCACTAAGATAGAGTGTGAAAACTGAGTTTCCTTGAGAGCTGCTTGGAAGCCTGATGGTGTGTGAAGTTAGTGAGCCAAATGGAGTTGTTCTCCCACAAGAACCACTCGGCTGATCCTTCTTCAATATGCCCTTCACCAACATGCAGTGTTTCCTTGATTGAATTAGCTCTCACACCAATATTTGCGTCTAGAGCCTTTGCATTGAGGGCTATCTGAAAACGGCTGTGGCGCTGAAGTTGCCTGTGAATGTGGAGTTGGTGGCATGTGAAACCCGCATGTGGAGCATTCGTATGTGTGGGATGCTCTGCCAGGTTCATTACTAGATAATGCACTCAAAGGGCACTAAGCATAGAGTGTGAAAACTGAGTTTCCTTGAGAGCTGCTTGGAAGCCTGATGGTGTGTGAAGTTAGTGAGTCAAATGGAGGTGTTCTCCCTCAAGAACCACTCAGCTGATCCTTCTTCAATATGCCCTTCACCAACATGCAGTGTTTCCTTGATTGAATTAGCTCTCACACCAATATTTGCGTCTAGAGCCTTTGCATTGAGGGCTATCTGAAAATGGCTGTGGCGCTGAAGTTGCCTGAGAATGTGGAGTTGGTGGCATGTGAAACCCGCAAGTGGAGCATTCGTTTGTGTGGGATGCTCACCAAGCTTCATTTCAGTCCTAGGCACTCAAAGGGCACTAAGCATAGAGTGTGAAAACTGAGTTTCCTGGAGAGCTGCTTGGAAGCCTGATGGTGTGTGAAGTTAGTGAGCCAACTGGAGTTGTTCTCCCACAAGAACCACTCGGCTGATCCTTCTTCAATATGCCCTTCACCAACATGCAGTGTTTCCTTGATTGAATTAGCTCTCACACCAATATTTGCGTCTAGAGCCTTTGCATTGAAGGCTATCTGAAAACGGCTGTGGCGCTGAAGTTGCCTGTGAATGTGGAGTTGGTGGCATGTGAAACCCTCATGTGGAGCATTCGTTTGTGTGGGATGTTCTACCAGGTTCATTTCAGTCCTAGGCACTCAAAGATCAGTAAGCATAGAGTGTGAAAACTGAGTTTCCTTGAGAGCTGCTTGGAAGCCTGATGGTGTGTGAAGGTAGTGAGCCAAATGGAGTTGTTCTCCCACAAGAACCACTCGGCTGATCCTTCTTCAATATGCCCTTCACCAACATGCAGTGTTTCCTTGATTGAATTAGCTCTCACACCAATATTTGCATCTAGAGCCTTTGCATTGAGGGCTATCTGAAAACGGCTGTGGCGCTGAAGTTGCCTGTGAATGTGGAGTTGGTGGCATGTGAAAGCCGCATGTGGAGCATTCGTTTGTGTGGGATGCTCACCAAGCTTCATTTCAGTCCTAGGCACTCAAAGGGCACTAAGCATAGAGTGTGAAAACTGAGTTTCCTTGAGAGCTGCTTGGAAGCCTGATGGTGTGTGAAGTTAGTGAGCCAAATGGAGTTGTTCTCCCACAAGAACCACTCGGCTGATCCTTCTTCAATATGCACTTCACCAACATGCAGTGTTTCCTTGATTGAATTACCTCTCACACCAATATTTGCGTCTAGAGCCTTTGCATTGAGGGCTATCTGAAAACGGCTGTGGCGCTGAAGTTGCCTGAGAATGTGGAGTTGGTGGCATGTGAAACCCGCATGTGGAGCACTCGTTTGTGTGGGATGCTCTACCAGGTTCATTCCTAGATAATGCACTCAAAGGAAACTAAGCATAGAGTGTGAAAACTGAGTTTCCTTGAGAGCTGCTTGGAAGCCTGATGGTGTGTGAAGTTAGTGAGCCAAATGGAGTTGTTCTCCCACAAGAACCACTCGGCTGATCCTTCTTCAATATGCCCTTCACCAACATGCAGTGTTTCCTTAATTGAATTAGCTCTCACACCAATATTTGCGTCTAGAGCCTTTGCATTGAGGGCTATCTGAAAACGGCTGTGGCGCTGAAGTTGCCTGTGAATGTGGAGTTGGTGGCATGTGAAACCCGCATGTGGAGCATTCGTTTGTGTGGGATGCTCACCAAGCTTCATTTCAGTCCTAGGCACTCAAAGGGCACTAAGCATAGAGTGTGAAAACTGAGTTTCCTTGAGAGCTGCTTGGAAGCCTGATGGTGTGTGAAGTTAGTGAGCCAACTGGAGTTGTTCTCCCACAAGAACCACTCGGCTGATCCTTCTTCAATATGCCCTTCACCAACATGCAGTGTTTCCTTGATTGAATTAGCTCTCACACCAATATTAGCGTCTAGAGCCTTTGCATTGAGGGCTATCTGAAAACGGCGGTGGCGCTGAAGTTGCCTGTGAATGTGGAGTTGGTGGCATGTGAAACCCGCATGTGGAGCATTCGTATGTGTGGGATGCTCTACCAGGTTCATTCCTAGATAATGCACTCAAAGGGCACTAAGCATAGAGTGTGAAAACTGAGTTTCCTGGAGAGCTGCTTGGAAGCCTGATGGTGTGTGAAGTTAGTGAGCCAACTGGAGTTGTTCTCCCACAAGAACCACTCGGCTGATCCTTCTTCAATATGCCCTTCACCAACATGCAGTGTTTCCTTGATTGAATTAGCTCTCACACCAATATTTGCGTCTAGAGCCTTTGCATTGAAGGCTATCTGAAAACGGCTGTGGCGCTGAAGTTGCCTGTGAATGTGGAGTTGGTGGCATGTGAAACCCGCATGTGGAGCATTCGTTTGTGTGGGATGTTCTACCAGGTTCATTTCAGTCCTAGGCACTCAAAGATCAGTAAGCATAGAGTGTGAAAACTGAGTTTCCTTGAGAGCTGCTTGGAAGCCTGATGGTGTGTGAAGGTAGTGAACCAAATGGAGTTGTTCTCCCACAAGAACCACTCGGCTGATCCTTCTTCAATATGCCCTTCACCAACATGCAGTGTTTCCTTGATTGAATTAGCTCTCACACCAATATTTGCATCTAGAGCCTTTGCATTGAGGGCTATCTGAAAACGGCTGTGGCGCTGAAGTTGCCTGTGAATGTGGAGTTGGTGGCATGTGAAAGCCGCATGTGGAGCATTCGTTTGTGTGGGATGCTCACCAAGCTTCATTTCAGTCCTAGGCACTCAAAGGGCACTAAGCATAGAGTGTGAAAACTGAGTTTCCTTGAGAGCTGCTTGGAAGCCTGATGGTGTGTGAAGTTAGTGAGCCAAATGGAGTTGTTCTCCCACAAGAACCACTCGGCTGATCCTTCTTCAATATGCCCTTCACCAACATGCAGTGTTTCCTTGATTGAATTAGCTCTCACACCAATATTTGCGTCTAGAGCCTTTGCATTGAGGGCTATCTGAAAACGGCGGTGGCGCTGAATTTGCCTGTGAATGTGGAGTTGGTGGCATGTGAAACCCGCATGTGGAGCATTCGTTTGTGTGGGATGCTCTACCAGGTTCATTCCTAGATAATGCACTCAAAGGGCACTAAGCATAGAGTGTGAAAACTGAGTTTCCTTGAGAGCTGCTTGGAAGCCTGATGGTGTGTGAAGTTAGTGAGCCAAATGGAGTTGTTCTCCCACAAGAACCACTCGGCTGATCCTTCTTCAATATGCCCTTCACCAACATGCAGTGTTTCCTTGATTGAATTAGCTCTCACACCAATATTTGCATCTAGAGCCTTTGCATTGAGGGCTATCTGAAAACGGCTGTGGCGCTGAAGTTGCCTGTGAATGTGGAGTTGGTGGCATGTGAAACCCGCATGTGGAGCATTCGTTTGTGTGGGATGCTCACCAAGCTTCATTTCAGTCCTAGGCACTCAAAGGGCACTAAGCATAGAGTGTGAAAACTGAGTTTCCTTGAGAGCTGCTTGGAAGCCTGATGGTGTGTGAAGTTAGTGAGCCAAATGGAGTTGTTCTCCCACAAGAACCACTCGGCTGATCCTTCTTCAATATGCAGTTCACCAACATGCAGTGTTTCCTTGATTGAATTAGCTCTCACACCAATATTTGCGTCTAGAGCCTTTGCATTGAGGGCTATCTGAAAACGGCGGTGGCGCTGAATTTGCCTGTGAATGTGGAGTTGGTGGCATGTGAAACCCGCATGTGGAGCATTCGTTTGTGTGGGATGCTCTACCAGGTTCATTCCTAGATAATGCACTCAAAGGGCACTAAGCATAGAGTGTGAAAACTGAGTTTCCTTGAGAGCTGCTTGGAAGCCTGATGGTGTGTGAAGTTAGTGAGCCAAATGGAGTTGTTCTCCCACAAGAACCACTCGGCTGATCCTTCTTCAATATGCCCTTCACCAACATGCAGTGTTTCCTTGATTGAATTAGCTCTCACACCAATATTTGCATCTAGAGCCTTTGCATTGAGGGCTATCTGAAAACGGCTGTGGCGCTGAAGTTGCCTGTGAATGTGGAGTTGGTGGCATGTGAAACCCGCATGTGGAGCATTCGTTTGTGTGGGATGCTCTACCAGCTTCATTTCAGTCCTAGGCACTCAAAGGGCACTAAGCATAGAGTGTGAAAACTGAGTTTCTTTGAGAGCTGCTTGGAAGCCTGATGGTGTGTGAAGTTAGTGAGCCAAATGGAGTTGTTCTCCCACAAGAACCACTCGGCTGATCCTTCTTCAATATGCCCTTCACCAACATGCAGTGTTTCCTTGATTGAATTAGCTCTCACACCAATATTTGCGTCTAGAGCCTTTGCATTGAGGGCTATCTGAAAACGGCTGTGGCGCTGAAGTTGCCTGTGAATGTGGAGTTGGTGGCATGTGAAACCCGAATGTGGAGCATGCGTATGTGTGGGATGCTCTACCAGGTTCATTCCTAGATAATGCACTCAAAGGGCACTAAGATAGAGTGTGAAAACTGAGTTTCCTTGAGAGCTGCTTGGAAGCCTGATGGTGTGTGAAGTTAGTGAGCCAAATGGAGTTGTTCTCCCACAAGAACCACTCTGCTGATCCTTCTTCAATATGCCCTTCACCAACATGCAGTGTTTCCTTGATTGAATTAGCTCTCACACCAATATTTGCGTCTAGAGCCTTTGCATTGAGGGCTATCTGAAAACGGCTGTGGCGCTGAAGTTGCCTGTGAATGTGGAGTTGGTGGCATGTGAAACCCGCATGTGGAGCATTCGTATGTGTGGGATGCTCTGCCAGGTTCATTACTAGATAATGCACTCAAAGGGCACTAAGCATAGAGTGTGAAAACTGAGTTTCCTTGAGAGCTGCTTGGAAGCCTGATGGTGTGTGAAGTTAGTGAGTCAAATGGAGGTGTTCTCCCACAAGAACCACTCGGCTGATCCTTCTTCAATATGCCCTTCACCAACATGCAGTGTTTCCTTGATTGAATTAGCTCTCACACCAATATTTGCGTCTAGAGCCTTTGCATTGAGGGCTATCTGAAAATGGCTGTGGCGCTGAAGTTGCCTGAGAATGTGGAGTTGGTGGCATGTGAAACCCGCAAGTGGAGCATTCGTTTGTGTGGGATGCTCACCAAGCTTCATTTCAGTCCTAGGCACTCAAAGGGCACTAAGCATAGAGTGTGAAAACTGAGTTTCCTGGAGAGCTGCTTGGAAGCCTGATGGTGTGTGAAGTTAGTGAGCCAACTGGAGTTGTTCTCCCACAAGAACCACTCGGCTGATCCTTCTTCAATATGCCCTTCACCAACATGCAGTGTTTCCTTGATTGAATTAGCTCTCACACCAATATTTGCGTCTAGAGCCTTTGCATTGAAGGCTATCTGAAAACGGCTGTGGCGCTGAAGTTGCCTGTGAATGTGGAGTTGGTGGCATGTGAAACCCTCATGTGGAGCATTCGTTTGTGTGGGATGTTCTACCAGGTTCATTGCAGTCCTAGGCACTCAAAGATCAGTAAGCATAGAGTGTGAAAACTGAGTTTCCTTGAGAGCTGCTTGGAAGCCTGATGGTGTGTGAAGTTAGTGAGCCAAATGGAGTTGTTCTCCCACAAGAACCACTCGGCTGATCCTTCTTCAATATGCCCTTCACCAACATGCAGTGTATCCTTGATTGAATTAGCTCTCACACCAATATTTGCGTCTAGAGCCTTTGCATTGAGGGCTATCTGAAAACGGCTGTGGCGCTGAAGTTGCCTGTGAATGTGGAGTTGGTGGCATGTGAAAGCCGCATGTGGAGCATTCGTTTGTGTGGGATGCTCACCAAGCTTCATTTCAGTCCTAGGCACTCAAAGGGCACTAAGCATAGAGTGTGAAAACTGAGTTTCCTTGAGAGCTGCTTGGAAGCCTGATGGTGTGTGACGTTAGTGAGCCAAATGGAGTTGTTCTCCCACAAGAACCACTCGGCTGATCCTTCTTCAATATGCCCTTCACCAACATGCAGTGTTTCCTTGATTGAATTAGCTCTCACACCAATATTTGCGTCTAGAGCCTTTGCATTGAGGGCTATCTGAAAACGGCGGTGGCGCTGAATTTGCCTGTGAATGTGGAGTTGGTGGCATGTGAAACCCGCATGTGGAGCATTCGTTTGTGTGGGATGCTCTACCAGGTTCATTCCTAGATAATGCACTCAAAGGGCACTAAGCATAGAGTGTGAAAACTGAGTTTCCTTGAGAGCTGCTTGGAAGCCTGATGGTGTGTGAAGTTAGTGAGCCAAATGGAGTTGTTCTCCCACAAGAACCACTCGGCTGATCCTTCTTCAATATGCCCTTCACCAACATGCAGTGTTTCCTTGATTGAATTAGCTCTCACACCAATATTTGCATCTAGAGCCTTTGCATTGAGGGCTATCTGAAAACGGCTGTGGCGCTGAAGTTGCCTGTGAATGTGGAGTTGGTGGCATGTGAAACCCGCAAGTGGAGCATTCGTTTGTGTGGGATGCTCACCAAGCTTCATTTCAGTCCTAGGCACTCAAAGGGCACTAAGCATAGAGTGTGAAAACTGAGTTTCTTTGAGAGCTGCTTGGAAGCCTGATGGTGTGTGAAGTTAGTGAGCCAAATGGAGTTGTTCTCCCACAAGAACCACTCGGCTGATCCTTCTTCAATATGCCCTTCACCAACATGCAGTGTTTCCTTGATTGAATTAGCTCTCACACCAATATTTGCGTCTAGAGCCTTTGCATTGAGGGCTATCTGAAAACGGCTGTGGCGCTGAAGTTGCCTGTGAATGTGGAGTTGGTGGCATGTGAAACCCGAATGTGGAGCATGCGTATGTGTGGGATGCTCTACCAGGTTCATTCCTAGATAATGCACTCAAAGGGCACTAAGATAGAGTGTGAAAACTGAGTTTCCTTTAGAGCTGCTTGGAAGCCTGATGGTGTGTGAAGTTAGTGAGCCAAATGGAGTTGTTCTCCCACAAGAACCACTCGGCTGATCCTTCTTCAATATGCCCTTCACCAACATGCAGTGTTTCCTTGATTGAATTAGCTCTCACACCAATATTTGCGTCTAGAGCCTTTGCATTGAGGGCTATCTGAAAACGGCTGTGGCGCTGAAGTTGCCTGTGAATGTGGAGTTGGTGGCATGTGAAACCCGCATGTGGAGCATTCGTATGTGTGGGATGCTCTACCAGGTTCATTCCTAGATAATGCACTCAAAGGGCACTAAGCATAGAGTGTGAAAACTGAGTTTCCTTGAGAGCTGCTTGGAAGCCTGATGGTGTGTGAAGTTAGTGAGTCAAATGGAGGTGTTCTCCCACAAGAACCACTCGGCTGATCCTTCTTCAATATGCCCTTCACCAACATGCAGTGTTTCCTTGATTGAATTAGCTCTCACACCAATATTTGCGTCTAGAGCCTTTGCATTGAGGGCTATCTGAAAACGGCTGTGGCACTGAAGTTGCCTGAGAATGTGGAGTTGGTGGCATGTGAAACCCGCATGTGGAGCATTCGTTTGTGTGGGATGCTCACCAAGCTTCATTTCAGTCCTAGGCACTCAAAGGGGACTAAGCATAGAGTGTGAAAACTGAGTTTCCTTGAGAGCTGCTTGGAAGCCTGATGGTGTGTGAAGTTAGTGAGCCAAATGGAGTTGTTCTCCCACAAGAACCACTCGGCTGATCCTTCTTCAATATGCACTTCACCAACATGCAGTGTTTCCTTGATTGAATTAGCTCTCACACCAATATTTGCGTCTAGAGCCTTTGCATTGAGGGCTATCTGAAAACGGCTGTGGCGCTGAAGTTGCCTGAGAATGTGGAGTTGGTGGCCTGTGAAACCCGCATGTGGAGCACTCGTTTGTGTGGGATGCTCTACCAGGTTCATTCCTAGATAATGCACTCAAAGGAAACTAAGCATAGAGTGTGAAAACTGAGTTTCCTTGAGAGCTGCTTGGAAGCCTGATGGTGTGTGAAGTTAGTGAGCCAAATGGAGTTGTTCTCCCACAAGAACCACTCGGCTGATCCTTCTTCAATATGCCCTTCACCAACATGCAGTGTTTCCTTGATTGAATTAGCTCTCACACCAATATTTGCGTCTAGAGCCTTTGCATTGAGGGCTATCTGAAAATGGCTGTGGCGTTGAAGTTGCCTGAGAATGTGGAGTTGGTGGCATGTGAAACCCGCAAGTGGAGCATTCGTTTGTGTGGGATGCTCACCAAGCTTCATTTCAGTCCTAGGCACTCAAAGGGCACTAAGCATAGAGTGTGAAAACTGAGTTTCCTGGAGAGCTGCTTGGAAGCCTGATGGTGTGTGAAGTTAGTGAGCCAACTGGAGTTGTTCTCCCACAAGAACCACTCGGCTGATCCTTCTTCAATATGCCCTTCACCAACATGCAGTGTTTCCTTGATTGAATTAGCTCTCACACCAATATTTGCGTCTAGAGCCTTTGCATTGAAGGCTATCTGAAAACGGCTGTGGCGCTGAAGTTGCCTGTGAATGTGGAGTTGGTGGCATGTGAAACCCGCATGTGGAGCATTCGTTTTTGTGGGATGTTCTACCAGGTTCATTTCAGTCCTAGGCACTCAAAGATCAGTAAGCATAGAGTGTGAAAACTGAGTTTCCTTGAGAGCTGCTTGGAAGCCTGATGGTGTGTGAAGGTAGTGAGCCAAATGGAGTTGTTCTCCCACAAGAACCACTCGGCTGATCCTTCTTCAATATGCCCTTCACCAACATGCAGTGTTTCCTTGATTGAATTAGCTCTCACACCAATATTTGCATCTAGAGCCTTTGCATTTGTAGGGCTATCTGAAAACGGCTGTGGCGCTGAAGTTGCCTGTGAATGTGGAGTTGGTGGCATGTGAAAGCCGCATGTGGAGCATTCGTTTGTGTGGGATGCTCACCAAGCTTCATTTCAGTCCTAGGCACTCAAAGGGCACTAAGCATAGAGTGTGAAAACTGAGTTTCCTTGAGAGCTGCTTGGAAGCCTGATGGTGTGTGAAGTTAGTGAGCCAAATGGAGTTGTTCTCCCACAAGAACCACTCGGCTGATCCTTCTTCAATATGCCCTTCACCAACATGCAGTGTTTCCTTGATTGAATTAGCTCTCACACCAATATTTGCGTCTAGAGCCTTTGCATTGAGGGCTATCTGAAAACGGCGGTGGCGCTGAATTTGCCTGTGAATGTGGAGTTGGTGGCATGTGAAACCCGCATGTGGAGCATTCGTTTGTGTGGGATGCTCTACCAGGTTCATTCCTAGATAATGCACTCAAAGGGCACTAAGCATAGAGTGTGAAAACTGAGTTTCCTTGAGAGCTGCTTGGAAGCCTGATGGTGTGTGAAGTTAGTGAGCCAAATGGAGTTGTTCTCCCACAAGAACCACTCGGCTGATCCTTCTTCAATATGCCCTTCACCAACATGCAGTGTTTCCTTGATTGAATTAGCTCTCACACCAATATTTGCATCTAGAGCCTTTGCATTGAGGGCTATCTGAAAACGGCTGTGGCGCTGAAGTTGCCTGTGAATGTGGAGTTGGTGGCATGTGAAACCCGCATGTGGAGCATTCGTTTGTGTGGGATGCTCACCAAGCTTCATTTCAGTCCTAGGCACTCAAAGGGCACTAAGCATAGAGTGTGAAAACTGAGTTTCTTTGAGAGCTGCTTGGAAGCCTGATGGTGTGTGAAGTTAGTGAGCCAAATGGAGTTGTTCTCCCACAAGAACCACTCGGCTGATCCTTCTTCAATATGCCCTTCACCAACATGCAGTGTTTCCTTGATTGAATTAGCTCTCACACCAATATTTGCGTCTAGAGCCTTTGCATTGAGGGCTATCTGAAAACCTGTGGCGCTGAAGTTGCCTGTGAATGTGGAGTTGGTGGCATGTGAAACCCGAAAGTGGAGCATGCGTATGTGTGGGATGCTCTACCAGGTTCATTCCTAGATAATGCACTCAAAGGGCACTAAGATAGAGTGTGAAAACTGAGTTTCCTTGAGAGCTGCTTGGAAGCCTGATGGTGTGTGAAGTTAGTGAGCCAAATGGAGTTGTTCTCCCACAAGAACCACTCGGCTGATCCTTCTTCAATATGCCCTTCACCAACATGCAGTGTTTCCTTGATTGAATTAGCTCTCACACCAATATTTGCGTCTAGAGCCTTTGCATTGAGGGTTATCTGAAAACGGCTGTGGCGCTGAAGTTGCATGTGAATGTGGAGTTGGTGGCATGTGAAACCCGCATGTGGAGCATTCGTATGTGTGGGATGCTCTACCAGGTTCATTCCTAGATAATGCACTCAAAGGGCACTAAGCATAGAGTGTGAAAACTGAGTTTCCTTGAGAGCTGCTTGGAAGCCTGATGGTGTGTGAAGTTAGTGAGTCAAATGGAGGTGTTCTCCCACAAGAACCACTTGGCTGATCCTTCTTCAATATGCCCTTCACCAACATGCAGTGTTTCCTTGATTGAATTAGCTCTCACACCAATATTTGCGTCTAGAGCCTTTGCATTGAGGGCTATCTGAAAACGGCTGTGGCACTGAAGTTGCCTGAGAATGTGGAGTTGGTGGCATGTGAAACCCGCAAGTGGAGCATTCGTTTGTGTGGGATGCTCACCAAGCTTCATTTCAGTCCTAGGCACTCAAAGGGCACTAAGCATAGAGTGTGAAAACTGAGTTTCCTTGAGAGCTGCTTGGAAGCCTGATGGTGTGTGAAGTTAGTGAGCCAAATGGAGTTGTTCTCCCACAAGAACCACTCGGCTGATGCTTCTTCAATATGCCCTTCACCAACATGCAGTGTTTCCTTGATTGAATTAGCTCTCACACCAATATTTGCGTCTAGAGCCTTTGCATTGAGGGCTATCTGAAAACGGCTGTGGCGCTGAAGTTGCCTGTGAATGTGGAGTTGGTGGCATGTGAAACCCGCATGTGGAGCATTCGTTTGTGTGGGATGCTCTACCAGGTTCATTCCTAGATAATGCACTCAAAGGGCACTAAGCATAGAGTGTGAAAACTGAGTTTCCTTGAGAGCTGCTTGGAAGCCTGATGGTGTGTGAAGTTAGTGAGCCAAATGGAGTTGTTCTCCCACAAGAACCACTCGGCTGATCCTTCTTCAATATGCCCTTCACCAACATGCAGTGTTTCCTTGATTGAATTAGCTCTCACACCAATATTTGCATCTAGAGCCTTTGCATTGAGGGCTATCTGAAAACGGCTGTGGCGCTGAAGTTGCCTGTGAATGTGGAGTTGGTGGCATGTGAAACCCGCATGTGGAGCATTCGTTTGTGTGGGATGCTCACCAAGCTTCATTTCAGTCCTAGGCACTCAAAGGGCACTAAGCATAGAGTGTGAAAACTGAGTTTCTTTGAGAGCTGCTTGGAAGCCTGATGGTGTGTGAAGTTAGTGAGCCAAATGGAGTTGTTCTCCCACAAGAACCACTCGGCTGATCCTTCTTCAATATGCACTTCACCAACATGCAGTGTTTCCTTGATTGAATTAGCTCTCACACCAATATTTGCGTCTAGAGCCTTTGCATTGAGGGCTATCTGAAAACGGCTGTGGCGCTGAAGTTGCCTGAGAATGTGGAGTTGGTGGCCTGTGAAACCCGCATGTGGAGCACTCGTTTGTGTGGGATGCTCTACCAGGTTCATTCCTAGATAATGCACTCAAAGGAAACTAAGCATAGAGTGTGAAAACTGAGTTTCCTTGAGAGCTGCTTGGAAGCCTGATGGTGTGTGAAGTTAGTGAGCCAAATGGAGTTGTTCTCCCACAAGAACCACTCGGCTGATCCTTCTTCAATATGCCCTTCACCAACATGCAGTGTTTCCTTGATTGAATTAGCTCTCACACCAATATTTGCGTCTAGAGCCTTTGCATTGAGGGCTATCTGAAAATGGCTGTGGCGTTGAAGTTGCCTGAGAATGTGGAGTTGGTGGCATGTGAAACCCGCAAGTGGAGCATTCGTTTGTGTGGGATGCTCACCAAGCTTCATTTCAGTCCTAGGCACTCAAAGGGCACTAAGCATAGAGTGTGAAAACTGAGTTTCCTGGAGAGCTGCTTGGAAGCCTGATGGTGTGTGAAGTTAGTGAGCCAACTGGAGTTGTTCTCCCACAAGAACCACTCGGCTGATCCTTCTTCAATATGCCCTTCACCAACATGCAGTGTTTCCTTGATTGAATTAGCTCTCACACCAATATTTGCGTCTAGAGCCTTTGCATTGAAGGCTATCTGAAAACGGCTGTGGCGCTGAAGTTGACTGTGAATGTGGAGTTGGTGGCATGTGAAACCCGCATGTGGAGCATTCGTTTTTGTGGGATGTTCTACCAGGTTCATTTCAGTCCTAGGCACTCAAAGATCAGTAAGCATAGAGTGTGAAAACTGAGTTTCCTTGAGAGCTGCTTGGAAGCCTGATGGTGTGTGAAGGTAGTGAGCCAAATGGAGTTGTTCTCCCACAAGAACCACTCGGCTGATCCTTCTTCAATATGCCCTTCACCAACATGCAGTGTTTCCTTGATTGAATTAGCTCTCACACCAATATTTGCATCTAGAGCCTTTGCATTGAGGGCTATCTGAAAACGGCTGTGGCGCTGAAGTTGCCTGTGAATGTGGAGTTGGTGGCATGTGAAAGCCGCATGTGGAGCATTCGTTTGTGTGGGATGCTCACCAAGCTTCATTTCAGTCCTAGGCACTCAAAGGGCACTAAGCATAGAGTGTGAAAACTGAGTTTCCTTGAGAGCTGCTTGGAAGCCTGATGGTGTGTGAAGTTAGTGAGCCAAATGGAGTTGTTCTCCCACAAGAACCACTCGGCTGATCCTTCTTCAATATGCCCTTCACCAACATGCAGTGTTTCCTTGATTGAATTAGCTCTCACACCAATATTTGCGTCTAGAGCCTTTGCATTGAGGGCTATCTGAAAACGGCGGTGGCGCTGAATTTGCCTGTGAATGTGGAGTTGGTGGCATGTGAAACCCGCATGTGGAGCATTCGTTTGTGTGGGATGCTCTACCAGGTTCATTCCTAGATAATGCACTCAAAGGGCACTAAGCATAGAGTGTGAAAACTGAGTTTCCTTGAGAGCTGCTTGGAAGCCTGATGGTGTGTGAAGTTAGTGAGCCAAATGGAGTTGTTCTCCCACAAGAACCACTCGGCTGATCCTTCTTCAATATGCCCTTCACCAACATGCAGTGTTTCCTTGATTGAATTAGCTCTCACACCAATATTTGCATCTAGAGCCTTTGCATTGAGGGCTATCTGAAAACGGCTGTGGCGCTGAAGTTGCCTGTGAATGTGGAGTTGGTGGCATGTGAAACCCGCATGTGGAGCATTCGTTTGTGTGGGATGCTCACCAAGCTTCATTTCAGTCCTAGGCACTCAAAGGGCACTAAGCATAGAGTGTGAAAACTGAGTTTCTTTGAGAGCTGCTTGGAAGCCTGATGGTGTGTGAAGTTAGTGAGCCAAATGGAGTTGTTCTCCCACAAGAACCACTCGGCTGATCCTTCTTCAATATGCACTTCACCAACATGCAGTGTTTCCTTGATTGAATTAGCTCTCACACCAATATTTGCGTCTAGAGCCTTTGCATTGAGGGCTATCTGAAAACGGCTGTGGCGCTGAAGTTGCCTGAGAATGTGGAGTTGGTGGCCTGTGAAACCCGCATGTGGAGCACTCGTTTGTGTGGGATGCTCTACCAGGTTCATTCCTAGATAATGCACTCAAAGGAAACTAAGCATAGAGTGTGAAAACTGAGTTTCCTTGAGAGCTGCTTGGAAGCCTGATGGTGTGTGAAGTTAGTGAGCCAAATGGAGTTGTTCTCCCACAAGAACCACTCGGCTGATCCTTCTTCAATATGCCCTTCACCAACATGCAGTGTTTCCTTGATTGAATTAGCTCTCACACCAATATTTGCGTCTAGAGCCTTTGCATTGAGGGCTATCTGAAAATGGCTGTGGCGTTGAAGTTGCCTGAGAATGTGGAGTTGGTGGCATGTGAAACCCGCAAGTGGAGCATTCGTTTGTGTGGGATGCTCACCAAGCTTCATTTCAGTCCTAGGCACTCAAAGGGCACTAAGCATAGAGTGTGAAAACTGAGTTTCCTGGAGAGCTGCTTGGAAGCCTGATGGTGTGTGAAGTTAGTGAGCCAACTGGAGTTGTTCTCCCACAAGAACCACTCGGCTGATCCTTCTTCAATATGCCCTTCACCAACATGCAGTGTTTCCTTGATTGAATTAGCTCTCACACCAATATTTGCGTCTAGAGCCTTTGCATTGAAGGCTATCTGAAAACGGCTGTGGCGCTGAAGTTGACTGTGAATGTGGAGTTGGTGGCATGTGAAACCCGCATGTGGAGCATTCGTTTTTGTGGGATGTTCTACCAGGTTCATTTCAGTCCTAGGCACTCAAAGATCAGTAAGCATAGAGTGTGAAAACTGAGTTTCCTTGAGAGCTGCTTGGAAGCCTGATGGTGTGTGAAGGTAGTGAGCCAAATGGAGTTGTTCTCCCACAAGAACCACTCGGCTGATCCTTCTTCAATATGCCCTTCACCAACATGCAGTGTTTCCTTGATTGAATTAGCTCTCACACCAATATTTGCATCTAGAGCCTTTGCATTGAGGGCTATCTGAAAACGGCTGTGGCGCTGAAGTTGCCTGTGAATGTGGAGTTGGTGGCATGTGAAAGCCGCATGTGGAGCATTCGTTTGTGTGGGATGCTCACCAAGCTTCATTTCAGTCCTAGGCACTCAAAGGGCACTAAGCATAGAGTGTGAAAACTGAGTTTCCTTGAGAGCTGCTTGGAAGCCTGATGGTGTGTGAAGTTAGTGAGCCAAATGGAGTTGTTCTCCCACAAGAACCACTCGGCTGATCCTTCTTCAATATGCCCTTCACCAACATGCAGTGTTTCCTTGATTGAATTAGCTCTCACACCAATATTTGCGTCTAGAGCCTTTGCATTGAGGGCTATCTGAAAACGGCGGTGGCGCTGAATTTGCCTGTGAATGTGGAGTTGGTGGCATGTGAAACCCGCATGTGGAGCATTCGTTTGTGTGGGATGCTCTACCAGGTTCATTCCTAGATAATGCACTCAAAGGGCACTAAGCATAGAGTGTGAAAACTGAGTTTCCTTGAGAGCTGCTTGGAAGCCTGATGGTGTGTGAAGTTAGTGAGCCAAATGGAGTTGTTCTCCCACAAGAACCACTCGGCTGATCCTTCTTCAATATGCCCTTCACCAACATGCAGTGTTTCCTTGATTGAATTAGCTCTCACACCAATATTTGCATCTAGAGCCTTTGCATTGAGGGCTATCTGAAAACGGCTGTGGCGCTGAAGTTGCCTGTGAATGTGGAGTTGGTGGCATGTGAAACCCGCATGTGGAGCATTCGTTTGTGTGGGATGCTCACCAAGCTTCATTTCAGTCCTAGGCACTCAAAGGGCACTAAGCATAGAGTGTGAAAACTGAGTTTCTTTGAGAGCTGCTTGGAAGCCTGATGGTGTGTGAAGTTAGTGAGCCAAATGGAGTTGTTCTCCCACAAGAACCACTCGGCTGATCCTTCTTCAATATGCCCTTCACCAACATGCAGTGTTTCCTTGATTGAATTAGCTCTCACACCAATATTTGCGTCTAGAGCCTTTGCATTGAGGGCTATCTGAAAACGGCTGTGGCGCTGAAGTTGCCTGTGAATGTGGAGTTGGTGGCATGTGAAACCCGAAAGTGGAGCATGCGTATGTGTGGGATGCTCTACCAGGTTCATTCCTAGATAATGCACTCAAAGGGCACTAAGATAGAGTGTGAAAACTGAGTTTCCTTGAGAGCTGCTTGGAAGCCTGATGGTGTGTGAAGTTAGTGAGCCAAATGGAGTTGTTCTCCCACAAGAACCACTCGGCTGATCCTTCTTCAATATGCCCTTCACCAACATGCAGTGTTTCCTTGATTGAATTAGCTCTCACACCAATATTTGCGTCTAGAGCCTTTGCATTGAGGGTTATCTGAAAACGGCTGTGGCGCTGAAGTTGCCTGTGAATGTGGAGTTGGTGGCATGTGAAACCCGCATGTGGAGCATTCGTATGTGTGGGATGCTCTACCAGGTTCATTCCTAGATAATGCACTCAAAGGGCACTAAGCATAGAGTGTGAAAACTGAGTTTCCTTGAGAGCTGCTTGGAAGCCTGATGGTGTGTGAAGTTAGTGAGTCAAATGGAGGTGTTCTCCCACAAGAACCACTTGGCTGATCCTTCTTCAATATGCCCTTCACCAACATGCAGTGTTTCCTTGATTGAATTAGCTCTCACACCAATATTTGCGTCTAGAGCCTTTGCATTGAGGGCTATCTGAAAACGGCTGTGGCACTGAAGTTGCCTGAGAATGTGGAGTTGGTGGCATGTGAAACCCGCAAGTGGAGCATTCGTTTGTGTGGGATGCTCACCAAGCTTCATTTCAGTCCTAGGCACTCAAAGGGCACTAAGCATAGAGTGTGAAAACTGAGTTTCCTTGAGAGCTGCTTGGAAGCCTGATGGTGTGTGAAGTTAGTGAGCCAAATGGAGTTGTTCTCCCACAAGAACCACTCGGCTGATGCTTCTTCAATATGCCCTTCACCAACATGCAGTGTTTCCTTGATTGAATTAGCTCTCACACCAATATTTGCGTCTAGAGCCTTTGCATTGAGGGCTATCTGAAAACGGCTGTGGCGCTGAAGTTGCCTGTGAATGTGGAGTTGGTGGCATGTGAAACCCGCATGTGGAGCATTCGTTTGTGTGGGATGCTCTACCAGGTTCATTCCTAGATAATGCACTCAAAGGGCACTAAGCATAGAGTGTGAAAACTGAGTTTCCTTGAGAGCTGCTTGGAAGCCTGATGGTGTGTGAAGTTAGTGAGCCAAATGGAGTTGTTCTCCCACAAGAACCACTCGGCTGATCCTTCTTCAATATGCCCTTCACCAACATGCAGTGTTTCCTTGATTGAATTAGCTCTCACACCAATATTTGCATCTAGAGCCTTTGCATTGAGGGCTATCTGAAAACGGCTGTGGCGCTGAAGTTGCCTGTGAATGTGGAGTTGGTGGCATGTGAAACCCGCATGTGGAGCATTCGTTTGTGTGGGATGCTCACCAAGCTTCATTTCAGTCCTAGGCACTCAAAGGGCACTAAGCATAGAGTGTGAAAACTGAGTTTCTTTGAGAGCTGCTTGGAAGCCTGATGGTGTGTGAAGTTAGTGAGCCAAATGGAGTTGTTCTCCCACAAGAACCACTCGGCTGATCCTTCTTCAATATGCCCTTCACCAACATGCAGTGTTTCCTTGATTGAATTAGCTCTCACACCAATATTTGCGTCTAGAGCCTTTGCATTGAGGGCTATCTGAAAACGGCTGTGGCGCTGAAGTTGCCTGTGAATGTGGAGTTGGTGGCATGTGAAACCCGAAAGTGGAGCATGCGTATGTGTGGGATGCTCTACCAGGTTCATTCCTAGATAATGCACTCAAAGGGCACTAAGATAGAGTGTGAAAACTGAGTTTCCTTGAGAGCTGCTTGGAAGCCTGATGGTGTGTGAAGTTAGTGAGCCAAATGGAGTTGTTCTCCCACAAGAACCACTCGGCTGATCCTTCTTCAATATGCCCTTCACCAACATGCAGTGTTTCCTTGATTGAATTAGCTCTCACACCAATATTTGCGTCTAGAGCCTTTGCATTGAGGGTTATCTGAAAACGGCTGTGGCGCTGAAGTTGCCTGTGAATGTGGAGTTGGTGGCATGTGAAACCCGCATGTGGAGCATTCGTATGTGTGGGATGCTCTACCAGGTTCATTCCTAGATAATGCACTCAAAGGGCACTAAGCATAGAGTGTGAAAACTGAGTTTCCTTGAGAGCTGCTTGGAAGCCTGATGGTGTGTGAAGTTAGTGAGTCAAATGGAGGTGTTCTCCCACAAGAACCACTTGGCTGATCCTTCTTCAATATGCCCTTCACCAACATGCAGTGTTTCCTTGATTGAATTAGCTCTCACACCAATATTTGCGTCTAGAGCCTTTGCATTGAGGGCTATCTGAAAACGGCTGTGGCACTGAAGTTGCCTGAGAATGTGGAGTTGGTGGCATGTGAAACCCGCAAGTGGAGCATTCGTTTGTGTGGGATGCTCACCAAGCTTCATTTCAGTCCTAGGCACTCAAAGGGCACTAAGCATAGAGTGTGAAAACTGAGTTTCCTTGAGAGCTGCTTGGAAGCCTGATGGTGTGTGAAGTTAGTGAGCCAAATGGAGTTGTTCTCCCACAAGAACCACTCGGCTGATGCTTCTTCAATATGCCCTTCACCAACATGCAGTGTTTCCTTGATTGAATTAGCTCTCACACCAATATTTGCGTCTAGAGCCTTTGCATTGAGGGCTATCTGAAAACGGCTGTGGCGCTGAAGTTGCCTGTGAATGTGGAGTTGGTGGCATGTGAAACCCGCATGTGGAGCATTCGTTTGTGTGGGATGCTCTACCAGGTTCATTCCTAGATAATGCACTCAAAGGGCACTAAGCATAGATTGTGAAAACTGAGTTTCCTTGAGAGCTGCTTGGAAGCCTGATGGTGTGTGAAGTTAGTGAGCCAAATGGAGTTGTTCTCCCACAAGAACCACTCTGCTGATCCTTCTTCAATATGCCCTTCACCAACATGCAGTGTTTCCTTGATTGAATTAGCTCTCACACCAATATTTGCGTCTAGAGCCTTTGCATTGAGGGCTATCTGAAAACGGCTGTGGCGCTGAAGTTGCCTGTGAATGTGGAGTTGGTGGCATGTGAAACCCGCATGTGGAGCATTCGTTTGTGTGGGATGCTCACCAAGCTTCATTTCAGTCCTAGGCACTCAAAGGGCACTAAGCATAGAGTGTGAAAACTGAGTTTCTTTGAGAGCTGCTTGGAAGCCTGATGGTGTGTGAAGTTAGTGAGCCAAATGGAGTTGTTCTCCCACAAGAACCACTCGGCTGATCCTTCTTCAATATGCCCTTCACCAACATGCAGTGTTTCCTTGATTGAATTAGCTCTCACACCAATATTAGAGTCTAGAGCCTTTGCATTGAGGGCTATCTGAAAACGGCTGTGGCGATGAAGTTGCCTGTGAATGTGGAGTTGGTGGCATGTGAAACCCGCATGTGGAGCATTCGTATGTGTGGGATGCTCTACCAGGTTCATTCCTAGATAATGCACTCAAAGGGCACTAAGCATAGAGTGTGAAAACTGAGTTTCCTTGAGAGCTGCTTGGAAGCCTGATGGTGTGTGAAGTTAGTGAGCCAAATGGAGTTGTTCTCCCACAAGAACCACTCGGCTGATCCTTCTTCAATATGCCCTTCACCAACATGCAGTGTTTCCTTGATTGAATTACCTCTCACACCAATATTTGCGTCTAGAGCCTTTGCGTTGAGGGCTATCTGAAAACGGCTGTGGTGCTGAAGTTGCCTGAGAATGTGGAGTTGGTGGCATGAGAAACCCGCATGTGGAGCATTCGTTTGTGTGGGATGCTCACCAAGCTTCATTTCAGTCCTAGGCACTCAAAGGGCACTAAGCATAGAGTGTGAAAACTGAGTTTCCTTGAGAGCTGCTTGGAAGCCTGATGGTGTGTGAAGTTAGTGAGCCAAATGGAGTTGTTCTCCCACAAGAACCACTCGGCTGATCCTTCTTCAATATGCCCTTCACCAACATGCAGTGTTTCCTTGATTGAATTAGCTCTCGCACCAATATTTGCGTCTAGAGCCTTTGCATTGAGGGCTATCTGAAAACGGCTGTGGCGCTGAAGTTGCCTGAGAATGTGGAGTTGGTGGCATGTGAAACCCGCATGTGGAGCATTCGTTTGTGTGGGATGCTCACCAAGCTTCATTTCAGTCCTAGGCACTCAAAGGGCACTAAGCATAGAGTGTGAAAACTGAGTTTCTTTGAGAGCTGCTTGGAAGCCTGATGGTGTGTGAAGTTAGTGAGCCAAATGGAGTTGTTCTCCCACAAGAACCACTCTGCTGATCCTTCTTCAATATGCCCTTCACCAACATGCAGTGTTTCCTTGATTGAATTAGCTCTCACACAAATATTTGCGTCTAGAGCCTTTGCATTGAGGGCTATCTGAAAACGGCTGTGGCGCTGAAGTTGCCTGTGAATGGGGAGTTGGTGGCATGTGAAACCCGCATGTGGAGCATTTGTATGTGTGGGATGCTCTACCAGGTTCATTCCTAGATAATGCACTCAAAGGGCACTAAGCATAGAGTGTGAAAACTGAGTTTCCTTGAGAGCTGCTTGGAAGCCTGATGGTGTGTGAAGTTAGTGAGCCAAATGGAGTTGTTCTCCCACAAGAACCACTCGGCTGATCCTTCTTCAATATGCCCTTCACCAACATGCAGTGTTTCCTTGATTGAATTAGCTCTCACACCAATATTTGCGTCTAGAGCCTTTGCATTGAGGGCTATCTGAAAACGGCTGTGGCGCTGAAGTTGCCTGAGAATGTGGAGTTGGTGGCATGTGAAACCCGCATGTGGAGCATTCGTTTGTGTGGGATGCTCACCAAGCTTCATTTCAGTCCTAGGCACTCAAAGGGCACTAAGCATAGAGTGTGAAAACTGAGTTTCTTTGAGAGCTGCTTGGAAGCCTGATGGTGTGTGAAGTTAGTGAGCCAAATGGAGTTGTTCTCCCACAAGAACCACTCGGCTGATCCTTCTTCAATATGCCCTTCACCAACATGCAGTGTTTCCTTCATTGAATTAGCTCTCACACCAATATTTGCGTCTAGAGCCTTTGCATTGAGGGCTATCTGAAAACGGCTGTGGCGCTGAAGTTGCCTGAGAATGTGGAGTTGGTGGCATGTGAAACCCGCATGTGGAGCATTCGTTTGTGTGGGATGCTCTACCAGGTTCATTCCTAGATAATGCACTCAAAGGGCACTAAGATAGAGTGTGAAAACTGAGTTTCCTTGAGAGCTGCTTGGAAGCCTGATGGTGTGTGAAGTTAGTGAGCCAAATGGAGTTGTTCTCCCACAAGAACCACTCGGCTGATCCTTCTTCAATATGCCCTTCACCAACATGCAGTGTTTCCTTGATTGAATTAGCTCTCACACCAATATTTGCGTCTAGAGCCTTTGCATTGAGGGCTATCTGAAAACGGCTGTGGCGCTGAAGTTGCCTGTGAATGTGGAGTTGGTGGCATGTGAAACCCGCATGTGGAGCATTCGTATGTGTGGGATGCTCTACCAGGTTCATTCCTAGATAATGCACTCAAAGGGCACTAAGATAGAGTGTGAAAACTGAGTTTCCTTGAGAGCTGCTTGGAAGCCTGATGGTGTGTGAAGTTAGTGAGCCAAATGGAGTTGTTCTCCCACAAGAACCACTCGGCTGATCCTTCTTCAATATGCCCTTCACCAACATGCAGTGTTTCCTTGATTGAATTAGCTCTCACACCAATATTTGCGTCTAGAGCCTTTGCATTGAGGGCTATCTGAAAACGGCTGTGGCGCTGAAGTTGCCTGTGAATGTGGAGTTGGTGGCATGTGAAACCCGCATGTGGAGCATTCGTTTGTGTGGGATGCTCACCAAGCTTCATTTCAGTCCTAGGCACTCAAAGGGCACTAAGCATAGAGTGTGAAAACTGAGTTTCTTTGAGAGCTGCTTGGAAGCCTGATGGTGTGTGAAGTTAGTGAGCCAAATGGAGTTGTTCTCCCACAAGAACCACTCGGCTGATCCTTCTTCAATATGCCCTTCACCAACATGCAGTGTTTCCTTGATTGAATTAGCTCTCACACCAATATTTGCGTCTAGAGCCTTTGCATTGAGGGCTATCTGAAAACGGCTGTGGCGCTGAAGTTGCCTGTGAATGTGGAGTTGGTGGCATGTGAAACCCGCATGTGGAGCATTCGTTTGTGTGAGATGCTCTACCAGGTTCATTCCTGGATAATGCACTCAAAGGGCACTAAGCATAGAGTGTGAAAACTGAGTTTCCTTGAGAGCTGCTTGGAAGCCTGATGGTGTGTGAAGTTAGTGAGCCAAATGGAGTTGTTCTCCCACAAGAACCACTCGGCTGATCCTTCTTCAATATGCCCTTCACCAACATGCAGTGTTTCCTTCATTGAATTAGCTCTCACACCAATATTTGCGTCTAGAGCCTTTGCATTGAGGGCTATCTGAAAACGGCTGTGGCGCTGAAGTTGCCTGTGAATGTGGAGTTGGTGGCATGTGAAACCCGCATGTGGAGCATTCGTTTGTGTGGGATGCTCAACAAGCTTCATTTCAGTCCTAGGCACTCAAAGGGCACTAAGCATAGAGTGTGAAAACTGAGTTTCCTTGAGAGCTGCTTGGAAGCCTGATGGTGTGTGAAGTTAGTGAGCCAAATGGAGTTGTTCTCCCACAAGAACCACTCGGCTGATCCTTCTTCAATATGCCCTTCACCAACATGCAGTGTTTCCTTGATTGAATTAGCTCTCACACCAATATTTGCGTCTAGAGCCTTTGCATTGAGGGCTATCTGAAAACGGCTGTGGCGCTGAAGTTGCCTGTGAATGTGGAGTTGGTGGCATGTGAAACCCGAATGTGGAGCATGCGTATGTGTGGGATGCTCTACCAGGTTCATTCCTAGATAATGCACTCAAAGGGCACTAAGATAGAGTGTGAAAACTGAGTTTCCTTGAGAGCTGCTTGGAAGCCTGATGGTGTGTGAAGTTAGTGAGCCAAATGGAGTTGTTCTCCCACAAGAACCACTCGGCTGATCCTTCTTCAATATGCCCTTCACCAACATGCAGTGTTTCCTTGATTGAATTAGCTCTCACACCAATATTTGCGTCTAGAGCCTTTGCATTGAGGGCTATCTGAAAACGGCTGTGGCGCTGAAGTTGCCTGTGAATGTGGAGTTGGTGGCATGTGAAACCCGCATGTGGAGCATTCGTTTGTGTGGGATGCTCTACCAGGTTCATTCCTAGATAATGCACTCAAAGGGCACTAAGATAGAGTGTGAAAACTGAGTTGCCTTGAGAGCTGCTTGGAAGCCTGATGGTGTGTGAAGTTAGTGAGCCAAATGGAGTTGTTCTCCCACAAGAACCACTCGGCTGATCCTTCTTCAATATGCCCTTCACCAACATGCAGTGTTTCCTTGATTGAATTAGCTCTCACACCAATATTTGCGTCTAGAGCCTTTGCATTGAGGGCTATCTGAAAACGGCTGTGGCGCTGAAGTTGCCTGTGAATGTGGAGTTGGTGGCATGTGAAACCCGCATGTGGAGCATTCGTATGTGTGGGATGCTCTACCAGGTTCATTCCTAGATAATGCACTCAAAGGGCACTAAGCATAGAGTGTGAAAACTGAGTTTCTTTGAGAGCTGCTTGGAAGCCTGATGGTGTGTGAAGTTAGTGAGCCAAATGGAATTGTTCTCCCACAAGAACCACTCGGCTGATCCTTCTTCAATATGCCCTTCACCAACATGCAGTGTTTCCTTCATTGAATTAGCTCTCACACCAATATTTGCGTCTAGAGCCTTTGCATTGAGGGCTATCTGAAAACAGCTGTGGCGCTGAAGTTGCCTGTGAATGTGGAGTTGGTGGCATGTGAAACCCGCATGTGGAGCATTCGTTTGTGTGGGATGCTCTACCAGGTTCATTCCTAGATAATGCACTCAAAGGGCACTAAGCATAGAGTGTGAAAACTGAGTTTCCTTGAGAGCTGCTTGGAAGCCTGATGGTGTGTGAAGTTAGTGAGCCAAATGGAGTTGTTCTCCCACAAGAACCACTCGGCTGATCCTTCTTCAATATGCCCTTCACCAACATGCAGTGTTTCCTTGATTGAATTAGCTCTCACACCAATATTTGCGTCTAGAGCCTTTGCATTGAGGGCTATCTGAAAATGGCTGTGGCGCTGAAGTTGCCTGTGAATGTGGAGTTGGTGGCATGTGAAACCCGCATGTGGAGCATTCGTATGTGTGGGATGCTCTACCAGGTTCATTCCTAGATAATGCACTCAAAGGGCACTAAGCATAGAGTGTGAAAACTGAGTTTCTTTGAGAGCTGCTTGGAAGCCTGATGGTGTGTGAAGTTAGTGAGCCAAATGGAGTTGTTCTCCCACAAGAACCACTCGGCTGATCCTTCTTCAATATGCCCTTCACCAACATGCAGTGTTTCCTTGATTGAATTAGCTCTCACACCAATATTTGCGTCTAGAGCCTTTGCATTGAGGGCTATCTGAAAACGGCTGTGGCTCTGAAGTTGCCTGTGAATGTGGAGTTGGTGGCATGTGAAACCCGCATGTGGAGCATTCGTTTGTGTGGGATGCTCTACCAGGTTCATTCCTAGATCATGCACTCAAAGGGCACTAAGCATAGAGTGTGAAAACTGAGTTTCTTTGAGAGCTGCTTGGAAGCCTGATGGTGTGTGAAGTTAGTGAGCCAAATGGAGTTGTTCTCCCACAAGAACCACTCGGCTGATCCTTCTTCAATATGCCCTTCACCAACATGCTGTGTTTCCTTGATTGAATTAGCTCTCACACCAATATTTGCGTCTAGAGCCTTTGCATTGAGGGCTATCTGAAAACGGCTGTGGCGCTGAAGTTGCCTGTGAATGTGGAGTTGGTGGCATGTGAAACCCGCATGTGGAGCATTCGTTTGTGTGGGATGCTCACCAAGCTTCATTTCAGTCCTAGGCACTCAAAGGGCACTAAGCATAGAGTGTGAAAACTGAGTTTCCTTGAGAGCTGCTTGGAAGCCTGATGGTGTGTGAAGTTAGTGAGCCAAATGGAGTTGTTCTCCCACAAGAACCACTCGGCTGATCCTTCTTCAATATGCCCTTCACCAACATGCAGTGTTTCCTTGATTGAATTAGCTCTCACACCAATATTTCCGTCTAGAGCCTTTGCATTGAGGGCTATCTGAAAACGGCTGTGGCGCTGAAGTTGCCTGTGAATGTGGAGTTGGTGGCATGTGAAACCCGCATGTGGAGCATTCGTATGTGTGGGATGCTCTACCAGGTTCATTCCTAGATAATGCACTCAAAGGGCACTAAGCATAGAGTGTGAAAACTGAGTTTCTTTGAGAGCTGCTTGGAAGCCTGATGGTGTGTGAAGTTAGTGAGCCAAATGGAGTTGTTCTCCCACAAGAACCACTCGGCTGATCCTTCTTCAATATGCCCTTCACCAACATGCAGTGTTTCCTTGATTGAATTAGCTCTCACACCAATATTTGAGTCTAGAGCCTTTGCATTGAGGGCTATCTGAAAACGGCTGTGGCGCTGAAGTTGCCTGTGAATGTGGAGTTGGTTGCATGTGAAACCCGCATGTGGAGCATTCGTTTGTGTGGGATGCTCACCAAGCTTCATTTCAGTCCTAGGCACTCAAAGGGCACTAAGCATAGAGTGTGAAAACTGAGTTTCCTTGAGAGCTGCTTGGAAGCCTGATGGTGTGTGAAGTTAGTGAGCCAAATGGAGTTGTTCTCCCACAAGAACCACTCGGCTGATCCTTCTTCAATATGCCCTTCACCAACATGCAGTGTTTCCTTGATTGAATTAGCTCTCGCACAAATATTTGCGTCTAGAGCCTTTGCATTGAGGGCTATCTGAAAACGGCTGGGGTGCTGAAGTTGCCTGAGAATGTGGAGTTGGTGGCATGTGAAACCCGCATGTGGAGCATTCGTTTGTGTGGGATGCTCACCAAGCTTCATTTCAGTCCTAGGCACTCAAAGGGCACTAAGCATAGAGTGTGAAAACTGAGTTTCTTTGAGAGCTGCTTGGAAGCCTGATGGTGTGTGAAGTTAGTGAGCCAAATGGAGTTGTTCTCCCACAAGAACCACTCTGCTGATCGTTCTTCAATATGCCCTTCACCAACATGCAGTGTTTCCTTGATTGAATTAGCTCTCACACCAATATTTGCGTCTAGAGCCTTTGCATTGAGGGCTATCTGAAAACGGCTGTGGCGCTGAAGTTGCCTGTGAATGGGGAGTTGGTGGCATGTGAAACCCGCATGTGGAGCATTTGTATGTGTGGGATGCTCTACCAGGTTCATTCCTAGATAATGCACTCAAAGGGCACTAAGCATAGAGTGTGAAAACTGAGTTTCCTTGAGAGCTGCTTGGAAGCCTGATGGTGTGTGAAGTTAGTGAGCCAAATGGAGTTGTTCTCCCACAAGAACCACTCGGCTGATGCTTCTTCAATATGCCCTTCACCAACATGCAGTGTTTCCTTGATTGAATTAGCTCTCACACCAATATTTGCGTCTAGAGCCTTTGCATTGAGGGCTATCTGAAAACGGCTGTGGCGCTGAAGTTGCCTGTGAATGGGGAGTTGGTGGCATGTGAAACCCGCATGTGGAGCATTTGTATGTGTGGGATGCTCTACCAGGTTCATTCCTAGATAATGCACTCAAAGGGCACTAAGCATAGAGTGTGAAAACTGAGTTTCCTTGAGAGCTGCTTGGAAGCCTGATGGTGTGTGAAGTTAGTGAGCCAAATGGAGTTGTTCTCCCACAAGAACCACTCGGCTGATGCTTCTTCAATATGCCCTTCACCAACATGCAGTGTTTCCTTGATTGAATTAGCTCTCACACCAATATTTGCGTCTAGAGCCTTTGCATTGAGGGCTATCTGAAAACGGCTGTGGCGCTGAAGTTGCCTGTGAATGTGGAGTTGGTGGCATGTGAAACCCGCATGTGGAGCATTCGTTTGTGTGGGATGCTCTACCAGGTTCATTCCTAGATAATGCACTCAAAGGGCACTAAGCATAGAGTGTGAAAACTGAGTTTCCTTGAGAGCTGCTTGGAAGCCTGATGGTGTGTGAAGTTAGTGAGCCAAATGGAGTTGTTCTCCCACAAGAACCACTCTGCTGATCCTTCTTCAATATGCCCTTCACCAACATGCAGTGTTTCCTTGATTGAATTACCTCTCACACCAATATTTGCGTCTAGAGCCTTTGCATTGAGGGCTATCTGAAAACGGCTGTGGCGCTGAAGTTGCCTGTGAATGGGGAGTTGGTGGCATGTGAAACCCGCATGTGGAGCATTCGTATGTGTGGGATGCTCTACCAGGTTCATTCCTAGATAATGCACTCAAAGGGCACTAAGCATAGAGTGTGAAAACTGAGTTTCCTTGAGAGCTGCTTGGAAGCCTGATGGTGTGTGAAGTTAGTGAGCCAAATGGAGTTGTTCTCCCACAAGAACCACTCGGCTGATCCTTCTTCAATATGCCCTTCACCAACATGCAGTGTTTCCTTGATTGAATTAGCTCTCGCACCAATATTTGCGTCTAGAGCCTTTGCATTGAGGGCTATCTGAAAACGGCTGTGGCGCTGAAGTTGCCTGAGAATGTGGAGTTGGTGGCATGTGAAACCCGCATGTGGAGCATTCGTTTGTGTGGGATGCTCACCAAGCTTCATTTCAGTCCTAGGCACTCAAAGGGCACTAAGCATAGAGTGTGAAAACTGAGTTTCTTTGAGAGCTGCTTGGAAGCCTGATGGTGTGTGAAGTTAGTGAGCCAAATGGAGTTGTTCTCCCACAAGAACCACTCGGCTGATCCTTCTTCAATATGCCCTTCACCAACATGCAGTGTTTCCTTGATTGAATTAGCTCTCGCACCAATATTTGCGTCTAGAGCCTTTGCATTGAGGGCTATCTGAAAACGGCTGTGGCGCTGAAGTTGCCTGAGAATGTGGAGTTGGTGGCATGTGAAACCCGCATGTGGAGCATTCGTTTGTGTGGGATGCTCACCAAGCTTCATTTCAGTCGTAAGCACTCAAAGGGCACTAAGCATAGAGTGTGAAAACTGAGTTTCTTTGAGAGCTGCTTGGAAGCCTGATGGTGTGTGAAGTTAGTGAGCCAAATGGAGTTGTTCTCCCACAAGAACCACTCGGCTGAGCCTTCTTCAATATGCCCTTCACCAACATGCAGTGTTTCCTTGATTGAATTAGCTCTCACACCAATATTTGCGTCTAGAGCCTTTGCATTGAGGGCTATCTGAAAACGGCTGTGGCGCTGAAGTTGCCTGTGAATGGGGAGTTGGTGGCATGTGAAACCCGCATGTGGAGCATTTGTATGTGTGGGATGCTCTACCAGGTTCATTCCTAGATAATGCACTCAAAGGGCACTAAGCATAGAGTGCGAAAACTGAGTTTCCTTGAGAGCTGCTTGGAAGCCTGATGGTGTGTGAAGTTAGTGAGCCAAATGGAGTTGTTCTCCCACAAGAACCACTCGGCTGATCCTTCTTCAATATGCCCTTCACCAACATGCAGTGTTTCCTTGATTGAATTAGCTCTCGCACCAATATTTGCGTCTAGAGCCTTTGCATTGAGGGCTATCTGAAAACGGCTGTGGCGCTGAAGTTGCCTGAGAATGTGGAGTTGGTGGCATGTGAAACCCGCATGTGGAGCATTCGTTTGTGTGGGATGCTCTACCAGGTTCATTCCTAGATAATGCACTCAAAGGGCACTAAGCATAGAGTGTGAAAACTGAGTTTCCTTGAGAGCTGCTTGGAAGCCTGATGGTGTGTGAAGTTAGTGAGCCAAATGGAGTTGTTCTCCCACAAGAACCACTCGGCTGATGCTTCTTCAATATGCCCTTCACCAACATGCAGTGTTTCCTTGATTGAATTAGCTCTCACACCAATATTTGCGTCTAGAGCCTTTGCATTGAGGGCTATCTGAAAACGGCTGTGGCGCTGAAGTTGCCTGTGAATGTGGAGTTGGTGGCATGTGAAACCCGCATGTGGAGCATTCGTTTGTGTGGGATGCTCTACCAGGTTCATTCCTAGATAATGCACTCAAAGGGCACTAAGCATAGAGTGTGAAAACTGAGTTTCCTTGAGAGCTGCTTGGAAGCCTGATGGTGTGTGAAGTTAGTGAGCCAAATGGAGTTGTTCTCCCACAAGAACCACTCTGCTGATCCTTCTTCAATATGCCCTTCACCAACATGCAGTGTTTCCTTGATTGAATTACCTCTCACACCAATATTTGCGTCTAGAGCCTTTGCATTGAGGGCTATCTGAAAACGGCTGTGGCGCTGAAGTTGCCTGTGAATGGGGAGTTGGTGGCATGTGAAACCCGCATGTGGAGCATTCGTATGTGTGGGATGCTCTACCAGGTTCATTCCTAGATAATGCACTCAAAGGGCACTAAGCATAGAGTGTGAAAACTGAGTTTCCTTGAGAGCTGCTTGGAAGCCTGATGGTGTGTGAAGTTAGTGAGCCAAATGGAGTTGTTCTCCCACAAGAACCACTCGGCTGATCCTTCTTCAATATGCCCTTCACCAACATGCAGTGTTTCCTTGATTGAATTAGCTCTCGCACCAATATTTGCGTCTAGAGCCTTTGCATTGAGGGCTATCTGAAAACGGCTGTGGCGCTGAAGTTGCCTGAGAATGTGGAGTTGGTGGCATGTGAAACCCGCATGTGGAGCATTCGTTTGTGTGGGATGCTCACCAAGCTTCATTTCAGTCCTAGGCACTCAAAGGGCACTAAGCATAGAGTGTGAAAACTGAGTTTCTTTGAGAGCTGCTTGGAAGCCTGATGGTGTGTGAAGTTAGTGAGCCAAATGGAGTTGTTCTCCCACAAGAACCACTCGGCTGATCCTTCTTCAATATGCCCTTCACCAACATGCAGTGTTTAATTCATTGAATTAGCTCTCACACCAATATTTGCGTCTAGAGCCTTTGCATTGAGGGCTATCTGAAAACGGCTGTGGCGCTGAAGTTGCCTGAGAATGTGGAGTTGGTGGCATGTGAAACCCGCATGTGGAGCATTCGTTTGTTTGGGATGCTCTACCAGGTTCATTCCTAGATAATGCACTCAAAGGGCACTAAGATAGAGTGTGAAAACTGAGTTTCCTTGAGAGCTGCTTGGAAGCCTGATGGTGTGTGAAGTTAGTGAGCCAAATGGAGTTGTTCTCCCACAAGAACCACTCGGCTGATCCTTCTTCAATATGCCCTTCACCAACATGCAGTGTTTCCTTGATTGAATTAGCTCTCACACCAATATTTGCGTCTAGAGCCTTTGCATTGAGGGCTATCTGAAAACGGCTGTGGCGCTGAAGTTGCCTGTGAATGTGGAGTTGGTGGCATGTGAAACCCGCATGTGGAGCATTCGTATGTGTGGGATGCTCTACCAGGTTCATTCCTAGATAATGCACTCAAAGGGCACTAAGATAGAGTGTGAAAACTGAGTTTCCTTGAGAGCTGCTTGGAAGCCTGATGGTGTGTGAAGTTAGTGAGCCAAATGGAGTTGTTCTCCCACAAGAACCACTCGGCTGATCCTTCTTCAATATGCCCTTCACCAACATGCAGTGTTTCCTTGATTGAATTAGCTCTCACACCAATATTTGCGTCTAGAGCCTTTGCATTGAGGGCTATCTGAAAACGGCTGTGGCGCTGAAGTTGCCTGTGAATGTGGAGTTGGTGGCATGTGAAACCCGCATGTGGAGCATTCGTTTGTGTGGGATGCTCACCAAGCTTCATTTCAGTCCTAGGCACTCAAAGGGCACTAAGCATAGAGTGTGAAAACTGAGTTTCTTTGAGAGCTGCTTGGAAGCCTGATGGTGTGTGAAGTTAGTGAGCCAAATGGAGTTGTTCTCCCACAAGAACCACTCGGCTGATCCTTCTTCAATATGCCCTTCACCAACATGCAGTGTTTCCTTCATTGAATTAGCTCTCACACCAATATTTGCGTCTAGAGCCTTTGCATTGAGGGCTATCTGAAAACGGCTGTGGCGCTGAAGTTGCCTGTGAATGTGGAGTTGGTGGCATGTGAAACCCGCATGTGGAGCATTCGTTTGTGTGAGATGCTCTACCAGGTTCATTCCTAGATAATGCACTCAAAGGGCACTAAGCATAGAGTGTGAAAACTGAGTTTCCTTGAGAGCTGCTTGGAAGCCTGATGGTGTGTGAAGTTAGTGAGCCAAATGGAGTTGTTCTCCCACAAGAACCACTCGGCTGATCCTTCTTCAATATGCCCTTCACCAACATGCAGTGTTTCCTTGATTGAATTAGCTCTCACACCAATATTTGCGTCTAGAGCCTTTGCATTGAGGGCTATCTGAAAACGGCTGTGGCGCTGAAGTTGCCTGTGAATGTGGAGTTGGTGGCATGTGAAACCCGCATGTGGAGCATTCGTTTGTGTGGGATGCTCACCAAGCTTCATTTCAGTCCTAGGCACTCAAAGGGCACTAAGCATAGAGTGTGAAAACTGAGTTTCCTTGAGAGCTGCTTGGAAGCCTGATGGTGTGTGAAGTTAGTGAGCCAAATGGAGTTGTTCTCCCACAAGAACCACTCGGCTGATCCTTCTTCAATATGCCCTTCACCAACATGCAGTGTTTCCTTGATTGAATTAGCTCTCACACCAATATTTGCGTCTAGAGCCTTTGCATTGAGGGCTATCTGAAAACGGCTGTGGCGCTGAAGTTGCCTGTGAATGTGGAGTTGGTGGCATGTGAAACCCGAATGTGGAGCATGCGTATGTGTGGGATGCTCTACCAGGTTCATTCCTAGATAATGCACTCAAAGGGCACTAAGATAGAGTGTGAAAACTGAGTTTCCTTGAGAGCTGCTTGGAAGCCTGATGGTGTGTGAAGTTAGTGAGCCAAATGGAGTTGTTCTCCCACAAGAACCACTCGGCTGATCCTTCTTCAATATGCCCTTCACCAACATGCAGTGTTTCCTTGATTGAATTAGCTCTCACACCAATATTTGCGTCTAGAGCCTTTGCATTGAGGGCTATCTGAAAACGGCTGTGGCGCTGAAGTTGCCTGTGAATGTGGAGTTGGTGGCATGTGAAACCCGCATGTGGAGCATTCGTTTGTGTGGGATGCTCACCAAGCTTCATTTCAGTCCTAGGCACTCAAAGGGCACTAAGCATAGAGTGTGAAAACTGAGTTTCTTTGAGAGCTGCTTGGAAGCCTGATGGTGTGTGAAGTTAGTGAGCCAAATGGAATTGTTCTCCCACAAGAACCACTCGGCTGATCCTTCTTCAATATGCCCTTCACCAACATGCAGTGTTTCCTTGATTGAATTAGCTCTCACACCAATATTTGCGTCTAGAGCCTTTGCATTGAGGGCTATCTGAAAACGGCTGTGGCGCTGAAGTTGCCTGTGAATGTGGAGTTGGTGGCATGTGAAACCCGAATGTGGAGCATTCGTATGTGTGGGATGCTCTACCAGGTTCATTCCTAGATAATGCACTCAAAGGGCACTAAGCATAGAGTGTGAAAACTGAGATTCCTTGAGAGCTGCTTGGAAGCCTGATGGTGTGTGAAGTTATTGAGCCAAATGGAGTTGTTCTCCCACAAGAACCACTCGGCTGATCCTTCTTCAATATGCCCTTCACCAACATGCAGTGTTTCCTTGATTGAATTAGCTCTCACACCAATATTTGCGTCTAGAGCCTTTGCATTGAGGGCTATCTGAAAACGGCTGTGGCGCTGAAGTTGCCTGTGAATGTGGAGTTGGTGGCATGTGAAACCCGCATGTGGAGCATTCGTATGTGTGGGATGCTCTACCAGGTTCATTCCTAGATAATGCACTCAAAGGGCACTAAGCATAGAGTGTGAAAACTGAGTTTCTTTGAGAGCTGCTTGGAAGCCTGATGGTGTGAGAAGTTAGTGAGCCAAATGGAGTTGTTCTCCCACAAGAACCACTCGGCTGATCCTTCTTCAATATGCCCTTCACCAACATGCAGTGTTTCCTTGATTGAATTAGCTCTCACACCAATACTTGCGTCTAGAGCCTTTGCATTGAGGGCTATCTGAAAACGGCTGTGGCGCTGAAGTTGCCTGTGAATGTGGAGTTGGTGGCATGTGAAGCCCGCATGTGGAGCATTCGTTTGTGTGGGATGCTCACCAAGCTTCATTTCAGTCCTAGGCACTCAAAGGGCACTAAGCATAGAGTGTGAAAACTGAGTTTCTTTGAGAGCTGCTTGGAAGCCTGATGGTGTGTGAAGTTAGTGAGCCAAATGGAATTGTTCTCCCACAAGAACCACTCGGCTGATCCTTCTTCAATATGCCCTTCACCAACATGCAGTGTTTCCTTGATTGAATTAGCTCTCACACCAATATTTGCGTCTAGAGCCTTTGCATTGAGGGCTATCTGAAAACGGCTGTGGCGCTGAAGTTGCCTGTGAATGTGGAGTTGGTGGCATGTGAAACCCGCATGTGGAGCATTCGTTTGTGTGGGATGCTCTACCAGGTTCATTCCTAGATAATGCACTCAAAGGGCACTAAGATAGAGTGTGAAAACTGAGTTTCCTTGAGAGCTGCTTTGAAGCCTAATGGTGTGTGAAGTTAGTGAGCCAAATGGAGTTGTTCTCCCACAAGAACCACTCGGCTGATCCTTCTTCAATATGCCCTTCACCAACATGCAGTGTTTCCTTGATTGAATTAGCTCTCACACCAATATTTGCGTCTAGAGCCTTTGCATTGAGGGCTATCTGAAAACGGCTGTGGCGCTGAAGTTGCCTGTGAATGTGGAGTTGGTGGCATGTGAAACCCGCATGTGGAGCATTCGTATGTGTGGGATGCTCTACCAGGTTCATTCCTAGATCATGCACTCAAAGGGCACTAAGCATAGAGTGTGAAAACTGAGTTTCTTTGAGAGCTGCTTGGAAGCCTGATGGTGTGTGAAGTTAGTGAGCCAAATGGAGTTGTTCTCCCACAAGAACCACTCGGCTGATCCTTCTTCAATATGCCCTTCACCAACATGCTGTGTTTCCTTGATTGAATTAGCTCTCACACCAATATTTGCGTCTAGAGCCTTTACATTGAGGGCTATCTGAAAACGGCTGTGGCGCTGAAGTTGCCTGTGAATGTGGAGTTGGTGGCATGTGAAACCCGCATGTGGAGCATTCGTTTGTGTGGGATGCTCACCAAGCTTCATTTCAGTCCTAGGCACTCAAAGGGCACTAAGCATAGAGTGTGAAAACTGAGTTTCTTTGAGAGCTGCTTGGAAGCCTGATGGTGTGTGAAGTTAGTGAGCCAAATGGAGTTGTTCTCCCACAAGAACCACTCGGTTGATCCTTCTTCAATATGCCCTTCACCAACATGCAGTGTTTCCTTGATTGAATTAGCTCTCACACCAATATTTGCGTCTAGAGCCTTTGCATTGAGGGCTATCTGAAAACGGCTGTGGCGCTGAAGTTGCCTGTGAATGTGGAGTTGGTGGCATGTGAAACCCGCATGTGGAGCATTCGTTTGTGTGGGATGCTCACCAAGCTTCATTTCAGTCCTAGGCACTCAAAGGTCACTAAGCATAGAGTGTGAAAACTGAGTTTCCTTGAGAGCTGCTGGGAAGCCTGATGGTGTGTGAAGTTAGTGAGCCAAATGCAGTTGTTCTCCCACAAGAACCACTCGGCTGATCCTTCTTCAATATGCCCTTCACCAACATGCAGTGTTTCCTTGATTGAATTAGCTCTCACACCAATATTTGCGTCTAGAGCCTTTGCATTGAGGGCTATCTGAAAACGGCTGTGGCGCTGAAGTTGCCTGTGAATGTGGAGTTGGTGGCATGTGAAACCCGCATGTGGAGCATTCGTATGTGTGGGATGCTCTACCAGGTTCATTCCTAGATAATGCACTCAAAGGGCACTAAGCATAGAGTGTGAAAACTGAGTTTCTTTGAGAGCTGCTTGGAAGCCTGATGGTGTGTGAAGTTAGTGAGCCAAATGGAGTTGTTCTCCCACAAGAACCACTCGGCTGATCCTTCTTCAATATGCCCTTCACCAACATACAGTGTTTCCTTGATTGAATTAGCTCTCACACCAATATTTGAGTCTAGAGCCTTTGCATTGAGGGCTATCTGAAAACGGCTGTGGCGCTGAAGTTGCCTGTGAATGTGGAGTTGGTTGCATGTGAAACCCGCATGTGGAGCATTCGTTTGTGTGGGATGCTCACCAAGCTTCATTTCAGTCCTAGGCAGTCAAAGGGCACTAAGCATAGAGTGTGAAAACTGAGTTTCCTTGAGAGCTGCTTGGAAGCCTGATGGTGTGTGAAGTTAGTGAGCCAAATGGAGTTGTTCTCCCACAAGAACCACTCGGCTGATCCTTCTTCAATATGCCCTTCACCAACATGCAGTGTTTCCTTGATTGAATTAGCTCTCACACCAATATTTGCGTCTAGAGCCTTTGCATTGAGGGCTATCTGAAAACGGTTGTGGCGCTGAAGTTGCCTGTGAAAGTGGAGTTGGTGGCATGTGAAACCCGCATGTGGAGCATTCGTATGTGTGGGATGCTCTACCAGGTTCATTCCTAGATAATGCACTCAAAGGGCACTAAGCATAGAGTGTGAAAACTGAGTTTCTTTGAGAGCTGCTTGGAAGCCTGATGGTGTGTGAAGTTAGTGAGCCAAATGGAGTTGTTCTCCCACAAGAACCACTCGGCTGATCCTTCTTCAATATGCCCTTCACCAACATGCTGTGTTTCCTTGATTGAATTAGCTCTCACACCAATATTTGCGTCTAGAGCCTTTGCATTGAGGGCTATCTGAAAACGGCTGTGGCGCTGAAGTTGCCTGTGAATGTGGAGTTGGTGGCATGTGAAACCCGCATGTGGAGCATTCGTTTGTGTGGGATGCTCACCAAGCTTCATTTCAGTCCTAGGCACTCAAAGGGCACTAAGCATAGAGTGTGAAAACTGAGTTTCTTTGAGAGCTGCTTGGAAGCCTGATGGTGTGTGAAGTTAGTGAGCCAAATGGAGTTGTTCTCCCACAAGAACCACTCGGTTGATCCTTCTTCAATATGCCCTTCACCAACATGCAGTGTTTCCTTGATTGAATTAGCTCTCACACCAATATTTGCGTCTAGAGCCTTTGCATTGAGGGCTATCTGAAAACGGCTGTGGCGCTGAAGTTGCCTGTGAATGTGGAGTTGGTGGCATGTGAAGCCCGCATGTGGAGCATTCGTTTGTGTGGGATGCTCACCAAGCTTCATTTCAGTCCTAGGCACTCAAAGGGCACTAAGCATAGAGTGTGAAAACTGAGTTTCCTTGAGAGCTGCTTGGAAGCCTGATGGTGTGTGAAGTTAGTGAGCCAAATGGAGTTGTTCTCCCACAAGAACCACTCTGCTGATCCTTCTTCAATATGCCCTTCACCAACATGCAGTGTTTCCTTGATTGAATTAGCTCTCACACCAATATTTGCGTCTAGAGCCTTTGCATTGAGGGCTATCTGAAAACGGCTGTGGCGCTGAAGTTGCCTGTGAATGTGGAGTTGGTGGCATGTGAAACCCGCATGTGGAGCATTCGTATGTGTGGGATGCTCTACCAGGTTCATTCCTAGATAATGCACTCAAAGGGCTCTAAGCATAGAGTGTGAAAACTGAGTTTCTTTGAGAGCTGCTTGGAAGCCTGATGGTGTGTGAAGTTAGTGAGCCAAATGGAGTTGTTCTCCCACAAGAACCACTCGGCTGATCCTTCTTCAATATGCCCTTCACCAACATGCAGTGTTTCCTTGATTGAATTAGCTCTCACACCAATATTTGCGTCTAGAGCCTTTGCATTGAGGGCTATCTGAAAACGGCTGTGGCACTGAAGTTGCCTGAGAATGTGGAGTTGGTGGCATGTGAAACCCGCATGTGGAGCATTCGTTTGTGTGGGATGCTTACCAAGCTTCATTTCAGTCCTAGGCACTCAAAGGGCACTAAGCATAGAGTGTGAAAACTGAGTTTCCTTGAGAGCTGCTTGGAAGCCTGATGGTGTGTGAAGTTAGTGAGCCAAATGGAGTTGTTCTCCCACAAGAACCACTCGGCTGATCCTTCTTCAATATGCCCTTCACCAACATGCAGTGTTTCCTTGATTGAATTAGCTCTCACACCAATATTTGCGTCTAGAGCCTTTGCATTGAGGGCTATCTGAAAACGGCTGTGGCGCTGAAGTTGCCTGTGAATGTGGAGTTGGTGGCATGTGAAACCCGAATGTGGAGCATTCGTTTGTGTGGGATGCTCTACCAGGTTCATTCCTAGATAATGCACTCAAAGGGCACTAAGCATAGAGTGTGAAAACTGAGTTTCCTTGAGAGCTGCTTGGAAGCCTGATGGTGTGTGAAGTTAGTGAGCCAAATGGAGTTGTTCTCCCACAAGAACCACTCGGCTGATCCTTCTTCAATATGCCCTTCACCAACATGCAGTGTTTCCTTGATTGAATTAGCTCTCACACCAATATTTGCGTCTAGAGCCTTTGCATTGAGGGCTATCTGAAAACGGCTGTGGCGCTGAAGTTTCCTGAGAATGTTTAGTTGGTGGCATGTGAAACCCGCATGTGGAGCATTCGTTTGTGTGGGATGCTCACCAAGCTTCATTTCAGTCCTAGGCACTCAAAGGGCACTAAGCATAGAGTGTGAAAACTGAGTTTCCTTGAGAGCTGTTTGGAAGCCTGATGGTGTGTGAAGTTAGTGAGCCAAATGGAGTTGTTCTCCCACAAGAACCACTCGGCTGATCCTTCTTCAATATGCCCTTCACCAACATGCAGTGTTTCCTTGATTGAATTAGCTCTCACACCAATATTTGCGTCTAGAGCCTTTGCATTGAGGGCTATCTGAAAACGGCTGTGGCGCTGAAGTTGCCTGTGAATGTGGAGTTGGTGGCATGTGAAACCCGAATGTGGAGCATTCGTTTGTGTGGGATGCTCTACCAGGTTCATTCCTAGATAATGCACTCAAAGGGCACTAAGCATAGAGTGTGAAAACTGAGTTTCTTTGAGAGCTGCTTGGAAGCCTGATGGTGTGTGAAGTTAGTGAGCCAAATGGAGTTGTTCTCCCACAAGTAATACTCGGCTGATCCTTCTTCAATATGCCCTTCACCAACATGCAGTGTTTCCTTGATTGAATTAGCTCTCACACCAATATTTGCGTCTAGAGCCTTTGCATTGAGGGCTATCTGAAAACGGCTGTGGCGCTGAAGTTGCCTGTGAATGTGGAGTTGGTGGCATGTGAAACCCGCATGTGGAGCATTCGATTGTGTGGGATGCTCTACCAGGTTCATTCCTAGATAATGCACTCAAAGGGCACTAAGATAGAGTGTGAAAACTGAATTTCCTTGAGAGCTGCTTGGAAGCCTGATGGTGTGTGAAGTTAGTGAGCCAAATGGAGTTGTTCTCCCACAAGAACCACTCTGCTGATCCTTCTTCAATATGCCCTTCACCAACATGCAGTGTTTCCTTGATTGAATTAGCTCTCACACCAATATTTGCGTCTAGAGCCTTTGCATTGAGGGCTATCTGAAAACGGCTGTGGCGCTGAAGTTGCCTGTGAATGTGGAGTTGGTGGCATGTGAAACCCGCATGTGGAGCATTCGTTTGTGTGGGATGCTCACCAAGCTTCATTTCAGTCCTAGGCACTCAAAGGGCACTAAGCATAGAGTGTGAAAACTGAGTTTCTTTGAGAGCTGCTTGGAAGCCTGATGGTGTGTGAAGTTAGTGAGCCAAATGGAGTTGTTCTCCCACAAGAACCACTCGGCTGATCCTTCTTCAATATGCCCTTCACGAACATGCAGTGTTTCCTTGATTGAATTAGCTCTCACACCAATATTTGCGTCTAGAGCCTTTGCATTGAGGGCTATCTGAAAACGGCTGTGGCACTGAAGTTGCCTTAGAATGTGGAGTTGGTGGCATGTGAAACCCGCATGTGGAGCATTCGTTTGTGTGGGATGCTCTACCAGGTTCATTCCTAGATAATGCACTCAAAGGGCACTAAGCATAGAGTGTGAAAACTGAGTTTCCTTGAGAGCTGCTTGGAAGCCTGATGGTGTGTGAAGTTAGTGAGCCAAATGGAGTTGTTCTCCCACAAGAACCACTCGGCTGATCCTTCTTCAATATGCCCTTCACCAACATGCAGTGTTTCCTTGATTGAATTAGCTCTCACACCAATATTTGCGTCTAGAGCCTTT
The DNA here is from genome assembly GCF_030435755.1 of Ochotona princeps. Classification (NCBI taxonomy): domain Eukaryota; kingdom Metazoa; phylum Chordata; class Mammalia; order Lagomorpha; family Ochotonidae; genus Ochotona; species Ochotona princeps. The sequence goes on from NW_026698594.1 coordinate 83,273, forward strand.
GCATTGAGGGCTATCTGAAAACGGCTGTGGCGCTGAAGTTGCCTGTGAATGTGGAGTTGGTGGCATGTGAAACCCGAATGTGGAGCATTCGTTTGTGTGGGATGCTCTACCAGGTTCATTCCTAGATAATGCACTCAAAGGGCACTAAGCATAGAGTGTGAAAACTGAGTTTCCTTGAGAGCTGCTTGGAAGCCTGATGGTGTGTGAAGTTAGTGAGCCAAATGGAGTTGTTCTCCCACAAGAACCACTCGGCTGATCCTTCTTCAATATGCCCTTCACCAACATGCAGTGTTTCCTTGATTGAATTAGCTCTCACACCAATATTTGCGTCTAGAGCCTTTGCATTGAGGGCTATCTGAAAACGGCTGTGGCGCTGAAGTTGCCTGTGAATGTGGAGTTGGTGGCATGTGAAACCCGCATGTGGAGCATTCGTTTGTGTGGGATGCTCACCAAGCTTCATTTCAGTCCTAGGCACTCAAAGGGCACTAAGCATAGAGTGTGAAAACTGAGTTTCTTTGAGAGCTGCTTGGAAGCCTGATGGTGTGTGAAGTTAGTGAGCCAAATGGAGTTGTTCTCCCACAAGAACCACTCGGCTGATCCTTCTTCAATATGTCCTTCACGAACATGCAGTGTTTCCTTGATTGAATTAGCTCTCACACCAATATTTGCGTCTAGAGCCTTTGCATTGAGGGCTATCTGAAAACGGCTGTGGCACTGAAGTTGCCTGAGAATGTGGAGTTGGTGGCATGTGAAACCCGCATGTGGAGCATTCGTTTGTGTGGGATGCTCTACCAGGTTCATTCCTAGATAATGCACTCAAAGGGCACTAAGCATAGAGTGTGAAAACTGAGTTTCCTTGAGAGCTGCTTGGAAGCCTGATGGTGTGTGAAGTTAGTGAGCCAAATGGAGTTGTTCTCCCACAAGAACCACTCGGCTGATCCTTCTTCAATATGCCCTTCACCAACATGCAGTGTTTCCTTGATTGAATTAGCTCTCACACCAATATTTGCGTCTAGAGCCTTTGCATTGAGGGCTATCTGAAAACTGCTGTGGCGCTGAAGTTGCCTGTGAATGTGGAGTTGGTGGCATGTGAAACCCGCATGTGGAGCATTCGTTTGTGTGGGATGCTCACCAAGCTTCATTTCAGTCCTAGGCACTCAAAGGGCACTAAGCATAGAGTGTGAAAACTGAGTTTCCTTGAGAGCTGCTTGGAAGCCTGATGGTGTGTGAAGTTAGTGAGCCAAATGGAGTTGTTCTCCCACAAGAACCACTCGGCTGATCCTTCTTCAATATGCCCTTCACCAACATGCAGTGTTTCCTTGATTGAATTAGCTCTCACACCAATATTTGCGTCTAGAGCCTTTGCATTGAGGGCTATCTGAAAACTGCTGTGGCGCTGAATTTGCCTGTGAATGTGGAGTTGGTGGCATGTGAAACCCGAATGTGGAGCATTCGTTTGTGTGGGATGCTCTACCAGGTTCATTCCTAGATAATGCACTCAAAGGGCACTAAGCATAGAGTGTGAAAACTGAGTTTCTTTGAGAGCTGCTTGGAAGCCTGATGGTGTGTGAAGTTAGTGAGATAATGGAGTTGTTCTCCCACAAGTACCACTCGGCTGATCCTTCTTCAATATGCCCTTCACCAACATGCAGTGTTTCCTTGATTGAATTAGCTCTCACACCAATATTTGCGTCTAGAGCCTTTGCATTGAGGGCTATCTGAAAACGGCTGTGGCGCTGAAGTTGCCTGTGAATGTGGAGTTGGTGGCATGTGAAACCCGCATGTGGAGCATTCGATTGTGTGGGATGCTCTACCAGGTTCATTCCTAGATAATGCACTCAAAGGGCACTAAGCATAGAGTGTGAAAACTGAGTTTCCTTGAGAGCTGCTTGGAAGCCTGATGGTGTGTGAAGTTAGTGAGCCAAATGGAGTTGTTCTCCCACAAGAACCACTCGGCTGATCCTTCTTCAATATGCCCTTCACCAACATGCAGTGTTTCCTTGATTGAATTAGCTCTCACACCAATATTTGCGTCTAGAGCCTTTGCATTGAGGGCTATCTGAAAACGGCTGTGGCGCTGAAGTTGCCTGTGAATGTGGAGTTGGTGGCATGTGAAACCCGCATGTGGAGCATTCGTTTGTGTGGGATGCTCACCAAGCTTCATTTCAGTCCTAGGCACTCAAAGGGCACTAAGCATAGAGTGTGAAAACTGAGTTTCTTTGAGAGCTGCTTGGAAGCCTGATGGTGTGTGAAGTTAGTGAGCCAAATGGAGTTGTTCTCCCACAAGAACCACTCGGCTGATCCTTCTTCAATATGCCCTTCACCAACATGCAGTGTTTCCTTGATTGAATTAGCTCTCACACCAATATTTGCGTCTAGAGCCTTTGCATTGAGGGCTATCTGAAAACGGCTGTGGCACTGAAGTTGCCTGAGAATGTGGAGTTGGTGGCATGTGAAACCCGCATGTGGAGCATTCGTTTGTGTGGGATGCTCACCAAGCTTCATTTCAGTCCTAGGCACTCAAAGGGCAGTAAGCATAGAGTGTGAAAACTGAGTTTCCTTGAGAGCTGCTTGGAAGCCTGATGGTGTGTGAAGTTAGTGAGCCAAATGGAGTTGTTCTCCCACAAGAACCACTCGGCTGATCCTTCTTCAATATGCCCTTCACCAACATGCAGTGTTTCCTTGATTGAATTAGCTCTCACACCAATATTTGCGTCTAGAGCCTTTGCATTGAGGGCTATCTGAAAACGGCTGTGGCGCTGAAGTTGCCTGTGAATGTGGAGTTGGTGGCATGTGAAACCCGAATGTGGAGCATTCGTTTGTGTGGGAAGCTCTACCAGGTTCATTCCTAGATAATGCACTCAAAGGGCACTAAGCATAGAGTGTGAAAACTGAGTTTCCTTGAGAGCTGCTTGGAAGCCTGATGGTGTGTGAAGTTAGTGAGCCAAATGGAGTTGTTCTCCCACAAGAACCACTCTGCTGATCCTTCTTCAATATGCCCTTCACCAACATGCAGTGTTTCCTTGATTGAATTAGCTCTCACACCAATATTTGCGTCTAGAGCCTTTGCATTGAGGGCTATCTGAAAACGGCTGTGGCGCTGAAGTTGCCTGTGAATGTGGAGTTGGTGGCATGTGAAACCCGCATGTGGAGCATTCGTTTGTGTGGGATGCTCACCAAGCTTCATTTCAGTCCTAGGCACTCAAAGGGCACTAAGCATAGAGTGTGAAAACTGAGTTTCTTTGAGAGCTGCTTGGAAGCCTGATGGTGTGTGAAGTTAGTGAGCCAAATGGAGTTGTTCTCCCACAAGAACCACTCGGCTGATCCTTCTTCAATATGCCCTTCACCAACATGCAGTGTTTCCTTGATTGAATTAGCTCTCACACCAATATTTGCGTCTAGAGCCTTTGCATTGAGGGCTATCTGAAAACGGCTGTGGCGCTGAAGTTGCCTGTGAATGTGGAGTTGGTGGCATGTGAAACCCGCATGTGGAGCATTCGTTTGTGTGGGATGCTCACCAAGCTTCATTTCAGTCCTAGGCACTCAAAGGGCACTAAGCATAGAGTGTGAAAACTGAGTTTCCTTGAGAGCTGCTTGGAAGCCTGATGGTGTGTGAAGTTAGTGAGCCAAATGGAGTTGTTCTCCCACAAGAACCACTCGGCTGATCCTTCTTCAATATGCCCTTCACCAACATGCAGTGTTTCCTTGATTGAATTAGCTCTCACACCAATATTTGCGTCTAGAGCCTTTGCATTGAGGGCTATCTGAAAACGGCTGTGGCGCTGAAGTTGCCTGTGAATGTGGAGCTGGTGGCATGTGAAACCCGAATGTGGAGCATTCGTTTGTGTGGGATGCTCACCAAGCTTCATTTCAGTCCTAGGCACTCAAAGGGCACTAAGCATAGAGTGTGAAAACTGAGTTTCCTTGAGAGCTGCTTGGAAGCCTGATGGTGTGTGAAGTTAGTGAGCCAAATGGAGTTGTTCTCCCACAAGAACCACTCGGCTGATCCTTCTTCAATATGCCCTTCACCAACATGCAGTGTTTCCTTGATTGAATTAGCTCTCACACCAATATTTGAGTCTAGAGCCTTTGCATTGAGGGCTATCTGAAAACGGCTGTGGCGCTGAAGTTGCCTGTGAATGTGGAGTTGGTGGCATGTGAAACCCGCATGTGGAGCATTCGTATGTGTGGGATGCTCTACCAGGTTCATTTCTAGATAATGCACTCAAAGGGCACTAAGCATAGAGTGTGAAAACTGAGTTTCCTTGAGAGCTGCTTGGAAGCCTGATGGTGTGTGAAGTTAGTGAGCCAAATGGAGTTGTTCTCCCACAAGAACCACTCGGCTGATCCTTCTTCAATATGCCCTTCACCAACATGCAGTGTTTCCTTGATTGAATTAGCTCTCACACCAATATTTGCGTCTAGAGCCTTTGCATTGAGGGCTATCTGAAAACGGCTGTGGCGCTGAAGTTGCCTGTGAATGTGGAGTTGGTGGCATGTGAAACCCGAATGTGGAGCATTCGTTTGTGTGGGATGCTCTACCAGGTTCATTCCTAGATAATGCACTCAAAGGGCACTAAGCATAGAGTGTGAAAACTGAGTTTCCTTGAGAGCTGCTTGGAAGCCTGATGGTGTGTGAAGTTAGTGAGCCAAATGGAGTTGTTCTCCCACAAGAACCACTCGGCTGATCCTTCTTCAATATGCCCTTCACCAACATGCAGTGTTTCCTTGATTGAATTAGCTCTCACACCAATATTTGCGTCTAGAGCCTTTGCATTGAGGGCTATCTGAAAACGGCTGTGGCGCTGAAGTTTCCTGAGAATGTTTAGTTGGTGGCATGTGAAACCCGCATGTGGAGCATTCGTTTGTGTGGGATGCTCACCAAGCTTCATTTCAGTCCTAGGCACTCAAAGGGCACTAAGCATAGAGTGTGAAAACTGAGTTTCCTTGAGAGCTGTTTGGAAGCCTGATGGTGTGTGAAGTTAGTGAGCCAAATGGAGTTGTTCTCCCACAAGAACCACTCGGCTGATCCTTCTTCAATATGCCCTTCACCAACATGCAGTGTTTCCTTGATTGAATTAGCTCTCACACCAATATTTGCGTCTAGAGCCTTTGCATTGAGGGCTATCTGAAAACGGCTGTGGCGCTGAAGTTGCCTGTGAATGTGGAGTTGGTGGCATGTGAAACCCGAATGTGGAGCATTCGTTTGTGTGGGATGCTCTACCAGGTTCATTCCTAGATAATGCACTCAAAGGGCACTAAGCATAGAGTGTGAAAACTGAGTTTCTTTGAGAGCTGCTTGGAAGCCTGATGGTGTGTGAAGTTAGTGAGCCAAATGGAGTTGTTCTCCCACAAGTACCACTCGGCTGATCCTTCTTCAATATGCCCTTCACCAACATGCAGTGTTTCCTTGATTGAATTAGCTCTCACACCAATATTTGCGTCTAGAGCCTTTGCATTGAGGGCTATCTGAAAACGGCTGTTTCGCTGAAGTTGCCTGTGAATGTGGAGTTGGTGGCATGTGAAACCCGCATGTGGAGCATTCGATTGTGTGGGATGCTCTACCAGGTTCATTCCTAGATAATGCACTCAAAGGGCACTAAGATAGAGTGTGAAAACTGAGTTTCCTTGAGAGCTGCTTGGAAGCCTGATGGTGTGTGAAGTTAGTGAGCCAAATGGAGTTGTTCTCCCACAAGAACCACTCGGCTGATCCTTCTTCAATATGCCCTTCACCAACATGCAGTGTTTCCTTGATTGAATTAGCTCTCACACCAATATTTGCGTCTAGAGCCTTTGCATTGAGGGCTATCTGAAAACGGCTGTGGCGCTGAAGTTGCCTGTGAATGTGGAGTTGGTGGCATGTGAAACCCGCATGTGGAGCATTCGTTTGTGTGGGATGCTCACCAAGCTTCATTTCAGTCCTAGGCACTCAAAGGGCACTAAGCATAGAGTGTGAAAACTGAGTTTCTTTGAGAGCTGCTTGGAAGCCTGATGGTGTGTGAAGTTAGTGAGCCAAATGGAGTTGTTCTCCCACAAGAACCACTCGGCTGATCCTTCTTCAATATGCCCTTCACGAACATGCAGTGTTTCCTTGATTGAATTAGCTCTCACACCAATATTTGCGTCTAGAGCCTTTGCATTGAGGGCTATCTGAAAACGGCTGTGGCACTGAAGTTGCCTGAGAATGTGGAGTTGGTGGCATGTGAAACCCGCATGTGGAGCATTCGTTTGTGTGGGATGCTCTACCAGGTTCATTCCTAGATAATGCACTCAAAGGGCACTAAGCATAGAGTGTGAAAACTGAGTTTCCTTGAGAGCTGCTTGGAAGCCTGATGGTGTGTGAAGTTAGTGAGCCAAATGGAGTTGTTCTCCCACAAGAACCACTCGGCTGATCCTTCTTCAATATGCCCTTCACCAACATGCAGTGTTTCCTTGATTGAATTAGCTCTCACACCAATATTTGCGTCTAGAGCCTTTGCATTGAGGGCTATCTGAAAACGGCTGTGGCGCTGAAGTTGCCTGTGAATGTGGAGTTGGTGGCATGTGAAACCCGAATGTGGAGCATTCGTTTGTGTGGGATGCTCTACCAGGTTCATTCCTAGATAATGCACTCAAAGGGCACTAAGCATAGAGTGTGAAAACTGAGTTTCCTTGAGAGCTGCTTGGAAGCCTGATGGTGTGTGAAGTTAGTGAGCCAAATGGAGTTGTTCTCCCACAAGAACCACTCGGCTGATCCTTCTTCAATATGCCCTTCACCAACATGCAGTGTTTCCTTGATTGAATTAGCTCTCACACCAATATTTGCGTCTAGAGCCTTTGCATTGAGGGCTATCTGAAAACGGCTGTGGCGCTGAAGTTGCCTGTGAATGTGGAGTTGGTGGCATGTGAAACCCGCATGTGGAGCATTCGTTTGTGTGGGATGCTCACCAAGCTTCATTTCAGTCCTAGGCACTCAAAGGGCACTAAGCATAGAGTGTGAAAACTGAGTTTCCTTGAGAGCTGCTTGGAAGCCTGATGGTGTGTGAAGTTAGTGAGCCAAATGGAGTTGTTCTCCCACAAGAACCACTCGGCTGATCCTTCTTCAATATGCCCTTCACCAACATGCAGTGTTTCCTTGATTGAATTAGCTCTCACACCAATATTTGCGTCTAGAGCCTTTGCATTGAGGGCTATCTGAAAACGGCTGTGGCGCTGAAGTTGCCTGTGAATGTGGAGTTGGTGGCATGTGAAACCCGAATGTGGAGCATTCGTTTGTGTGGGATGCTCTACCAGGTTCATTCCTAGATAATGCACTCAAAGGGCACTAAGCATAGAGTGTGAAAACTGAGTTTCTTTGAGAGCTGCTTGGAAGCCTGATGGTGTGTGAAGTTAGTGAGATAATGGAGTTGTTCTCCCACAAGTACCACTCGGCTGATCCTTCTTCAATATGCCCTTCACCAACATGCAGTGTTTCCTTGATTGAATTAGCTCTCACACCAATATTTGCGTCTAGAGCCTTTGCATTGAGGGCTATCTGAAAACGGCTGTGGCGCTGAAGTTGCCTGTGAATGTGGAGTTGGTGGCATGTGAAACCCGCATGTGGAGCATTCGATTGTGTGGGATGCTCTACCAGGTTCATTCCTAGATAATGCACTCAAAGGGCACTAAGATAGAGTGTGAAAACTGAGTTTCCTTGAGAGCTGCTTGGAAGCCTGATGGTGTGTGAAGTTAGTGAGCCAAATGGAGTTGTTCTCCCACAAGAACCACTCGGCTGATCCTTCTTCAATATGCCCTTCACCAACATGCAGTGTTTCCTTGATTGAATTAGCTCTCACACCAATATTTGCGTCTAGAGCCTTTGCATTGAGGGCTATCTGAAAACGGCTGTGGCGCTGAAGTTGCCTGTGAATGTGGAGTTGGTGGCATGTGAAACCCGCATGTGGAGCATTCGTTTGTGTGGGATGCTCACCAAGCTTCATTTCAGTCCTAGGCACTCAAAGGGCACTAAGCATAGAGTGTGAAAACTGAGTTTCTTTGAGAGCTGCTTGGAAGCCTGATGGTGTGTGAAGTTAGTGAGCCAAATGGAGTTGTTCTCCCACAAGAACCACTCGGCTGATCCTTCTTCAATATGCCCTTCACGAACATGCAGTGTTTCCTTGATTGAATTAGCTCTCACACCAATATTTGCGTCTAGAGCCTTTGCATTGAGGGCTATCTGAAAACGGCTGTGGCACTGAAGTTGCCTGAGAATGTGGAGTTGGTGGCATGTGAAACCCGCATGTGGAGCATTCGTTTGTGTGGGATGCTCACCAAGCTTCATTTCAGTCCTAGGCACTCAAAGGGCACTAAGCATAGAGTGTGAAAACTGAGTTTCCTTGAGAGCTGCTTGGAAGCCTGATGGTGTGTGAAGTTAGTGAGCCAAATGGAGTTGTTCTCCCACAAGAACCACTCGGCTGATCCTTCTTCAATATGCCCTTCACCAACATGCAGTGTTTCCTTGATTGAATTAGCTCTCACACCAATATTTGCGTCTAGAGCCTTTGCATTGAGGGCTATCTGAAAACGGCTGTGGCGCTGAAGTTGCCTGTGAATGTGGAGTTGGTGGCATGTGAAACCCGAATGTGGAGCATTCGTTTGTGTGGGATGCTCTACCAGGTTCATTCCTAGATAATGCACTCAAAGGGCACTAAGCATAGAGTGTGAAAACTGAGTTTTCTTGAGAGCTGCTTGGAAGCCTGATGGTGTGTGAAGTTAGTGAGCCAAATGGAGTTGTTCTCCCACAAGAACCACTCGGCTGATCCTTCTTCAATATGCCCTTCACCAACATGCAGTGTTTCCTTGATTGAATTAGCTCTCACACCAATATTTGCGTCTAGAGCCTTTGCATTGAGGGCTATCTGAAAACGGCTGTGGCGCTGAAGTTGCCTGTGAATGTGGAGTTGGTGGCATGTGAAACCCGCATGTGGAGCATTCGTTTGTGTGGGATGCTCACCAAGCTTCATTTCAGTCCTAGGCACTCAAAGGGCACTAAGCATAGAGTGTGAAAACTGAGTTTCCTTGAGAGCTGCTTGGAAGCCTGATGGTGTGTGAAGTTAGTGAGCCAAATGGAGTTGTTCTCCCACAAGAACCACTCGGCTGATCCTTCTTCAATATGCCCTTCACCAACATGCAGTGTTTCCTTGATTGAATTAGCTCTCACACCAATATTTGCGTCTAGAGCCTTTGCATTGAGGGCTATCTGAAAACTGCTGTGGCGCTGAAGTTGCCTGTGAATGTGGAGTTGGTGGCATGTGAAACCCGAATGTGGAGCATTCGTTTGTGTGGGATGCTCTACCAGGTTCATTCCTAGATAATGCACTCAAAGGGCACTAAGCATAGAGTGTGAAAACTGAGTTTCTTTGAGAGCTGCTTGGAAGCCTGATGGTGTGTGAAGTTAGTGAGATAATGGAGTTGTTCTCCCACAAGTACCACTCGGCTGATCCTTCTTCAATATGCCCTTCACCAACATGCAGTGTTTCCTTGATTGAATTAGCTCTCACACCAATATTTGCGTCTAGAGCCTTTGCATTGAGGGCTATCTGAAAACGGCTGTGGCGCTGAAGTTGCCTGTGAATGTGGAGTTGGTGGCATGTGAAACCCGCATGTGGAGCATTCGATTGTGTGGGATGCTCTACCAGGTTCATTCCTAGATAATGCACTCAAAGGGCACTAAGATAGAGTGTGAAAACTGAGTTTCCTTGAGAGCTGCTTGGAAGCCTGATGGTGTGTGAAGTTAGTGAGCCAAATGGAGTTGTTCTCCCACAAGAACCACTCGGCTGATCCTTCTTCAATATGCCCTTCACCAACATGCAGTGTTTCCTTGATTGAATTAGCTCTCACACCAATATTTGCGTCTAGAGCCTTTGCATTGAGGGCTATCTGAAAACGGCTGTGGCGCTGAAGTTGCCTGTGAATGTGGAGTTGGTGGCATGTGAAACCCGCATGTGGAGCATTCGTTTGTGTGGGATGCTCACCAAGCTTCATTTCAGTCCTAGGCACTCAAAGGGCACTAAGCATAGAGTGTGAAAACTGAGTTTCTTTGAGAGCTGCTTGGAAGCCTGATGGTGTGTGAAGTTAGTGAGCCAAATGGAGTTGTTCTCCCACAAGAACCACTCTGCTGATCCTTCTTCAATATGCCCTTCAACAACATGCAGTGTTTCCTTGATTGAATTAGCTCTCACACCAATATTTGCGTCTAGAGCCTTTGCATTGAGGGCTATCTGAAAACGGCTGTGGCACTGAAGTTGCCTGAGAATGTGGAGTTGGTGGCATGTGAAACCCGCATGTGGAGCATTCGTTTGTGTGGGATGCTCACCAAGCTTCATTTCAGTCCTAGGCACTCAAAGGGCAGTAAGCATAGAGTGTGAAAACTGAGTTTCCTTGAGAGCTGCTTGGAAGCCTGATGGTGTGTGAAGTTAGTGAGCCAAATGGAGTTGTTCTCCCACAAGAACCACTCGGCTGATCCTTCTTCAATATGCCCTTCACCAACATGCAGTGTTTCCTTGATTGAATTAGCTCTCACACCAATATTTGCGTCTAGAGCCTTTGCATTGAGGGCTATCTGAAAACGGCTGTGGCGCTGAAGTTGCCTGTGAATGTGGAGTTGGTGGCATGTGAAACCCGAATGTGGAGCATTCGTTTGTGTGGGAAGCTCTACCAGGTTCATTCCTAGATAATGCACTCAAAGGGCACTAAGCATAGAGTGTGAAAACTGAGTTTCCTTGAGAGCTGCTTGGAAGCCTGATGGTGTGTGAAGTTAGTGAGCCAAATGGAGTTGTTCTCCCACAAGAACCACTCTGCTGATCCTTCTTCAATATGCCCTTCACCAACATGCAGTGTTTCCTTGATTGAATTAGCTCTCACACCAATATTTGCGTCTAGAGCCTTTGCATTGAGGGCTATCTGAAAACGGCTGTGGCGCTGAAGTTGCCTGTGAATGTGGAGTTGGTGGCATGTGAAACCCGCATGTGGAGCATTCGTTTGTGTGGGATGCTCACCAAGCTTCATTTCAGTCCTAGGCACTCAAAGGGCACTAAGCATAGAGTGTGAAAACTGAGTTTCTTTGAGAGCTGCTTGGAAGCCTGATGGTGTGTGAAGTTAGTGAGCCAAATGGAGTTGTTCTCCCACAAGAACCACTCGGCTGATCCTTCTTCAATATGCCCTTCACCAACATGCAGTGTTTCCTTGATTGAATTAGCTCTCACACCAATATTTGCGTCTAGAGCCTTTGCATTGAGGGCTATCTGAAAACGGCTGTGGCGCTGAAGTTGCCTGTGAATGTGGAGTTGGTGGCATGTGAAACCCGCATGTGGAGCATTCGTTTGTGTGGGATGCTCACCAAGCTTCATTTCAGTCCTAGGCACTCAAAGGGCACTAAGCATAGAGTGTGAAAACTGAGTTTCCTTGAGAGCTGCTTGGAAGCCTGATGGTGTGTGAAGTTAGTGAGCCAAATGGAGTTGTTCTCCCACAAGAACCACTCGGCTGATCCTTCTTCAATATGCCCTTCACCAACATGCAGTGTTTCCTTGATTGAATTAGCTCTCACACCAATATTTGCGTCTAGAGCCTTTGCATTGAGGGCTATCTGAAAACGGCTGTGGCGCTGAAGTTGCCTGTGAATGTGGAGCTGGTGGCATGTGAAACCCGAATGTGGAGCATTCGTTTGTGTGGGATGCTCACCAAGCTTCATTTCAGTCCTAGGCACTCAAAGGGCACTAAGCATAGAGTGTGAAAACTGAGTTTCCTTGAGAGCTGCTTGGAAGCCTGATGGTGTGTGAAGTTAGTGAGCCAAATGGAGTTGTTCTCCCACAAGAACCACTCGGCTGATCCTTCTTCAATATGCCCTTCACCAACATGCAGTGTTTCCTTGATTGAATTAGCTCTCACACCAATATTTGAGTCTAGAGCCTTTGCATTGAGGGCTATCTGAAAACGGCTGTGGCGCTGAAGTTGCCTGTGAATGTGGAGTTGGTGGCATGTGAAACCCGAATGTGGAGCATTCGTATGTGTGGGATGCTCTACCAGGTTCATTTCTAGATAATGCACTCAAAGGGCACTAAGCATAGAGTGTGAAAACTGAGTTTCTTTGAGAGCTGCTTGGAAGCCTGATGGTGTGTGAAGTTAGTGAGCCAAATGGAGTTGTTCTCCCACAAGAACCACTCGGCTGATCCTTCTTCAATATGCCCTTCACCAACATGCAGTGTTTCCTTGATTGAATTAGCTCTCACACCAATATTTGCGTCTAGAGCCTTTGCATTGAGGGCTATCTGAAAACGGCTGTGGCGCTGAAGTTGCCTGTGAATGTGGAGTTGGTGGCATGTGAAACCCGCATGTGGAGCATTCGTTTGTGTGGGATGCTCTACCAGGTTCATTCCTAGATAATGCACTCAAAGGGCACTAAGATAGAGTGTGAAAACTGAGTTTCCTTGAGAGCTGCTTGGAAGCCTGATGGTGTGTGAAGTTAGTGAGCCAACTGGAGTTGTTCTCCCACAAGAACCACTCGGCTGATCCTTCTTCAATATGCCCTTCACCAACATGCAGTGTTTCCTTGATTGAATTAGCTCTCACACCAATATTTGCGTCTAGAGCCTTTGCATTGAGGGCTATCTGAAAACGGCTGTGGCGCTGAAGTTGCCTGTGAATGTGGAGTTGGTGGCATGTGAAACCCGCATGTGGAGCATTCGTATGTGTGGGATGCTCTACCAGGTTCATTCTTAGATAATGCACTCAAAGGGCACTAAGCATAGAGTGTGAAAACTGAGTTTCTTTGAGAGCTGCTTGGAAGCCTGATGGTGTGTGAAGTTAGTGAGCCAAATGGAGTTGTTCTCCCACAAGAACCACTCGGCTGATCCTTCTTCAATATGCCCTTCACCAACATGCAGTGTTTCCTTGATTGAATTAGCTCTCACACCAATATTTGCGTCTAGAGCCTTTGCATTGAGGGCTATCTGAAAATGGCTGTGGCGCTGAAGTTGCCTGTGAATGTGGAGTTGGTGGCATGTGAAACCCGCATGTGGAGCATTCGTATGTGTGGGATGCTCACCAAGCTTCATTTCAGTCCTAGGCACTCAAAGGGCACTAAGCATAGAGTGTGAAAACTGAGTTTCTTTGAGAGCTGCTTGGAAGCCTGATGGTGTGTGAAGTTAGTGAGCCAAATGGAGTTGTTCTCCCACAAGAACCACTCGGCTGATCCTTCTTCAATATGCCCTTCACCAACATGCAGTGTTTCCTTGATTGAATTAGCTCTCACACCAATATTTGCGTCTAGAGCCTTTGCATTGAGGGCTATCTGAAAACGGCTGTGGCGCTGAAGTTGCCTGAGAATGTGGAGTTGGTGGCATGTGAAACCCGCATGTGGAGCATTCGTATGTGTGGGATGCTCTACCAGGTTCATTCCTAGATAATGCACTCAAAGGGCACTAAGCATAGAGTGTGAAAACTGAGTTTCCTTGAGAGCTGCTTGGAAGCCTGATGGTGTGTGAAGTTAGTGAGTCAAATGGAGGTGTTCTCCCACAAGAACTACTCGGCTGATCCTTCTTCAATATGCCCTTCACCAACATGCAGTGTTTCCTTGATTGAATTAGCTCTCACACCAATATTTGCGTCTAGAGCCTTTGCATTGAGGGCTATCTGAAAACGGCTGTGGCGCTGAAGTTGCCTGTGAATGTGGAGTTGGTGGCATGTGAAACCCGCATGTGGAGCATTCGTTTGTGTGGGATGCTCACCAAGCTTCATTTCAGTCCTAGGCACTCAAAGGGCACTAAGCATAGAGTGTGAAAACTGAGTTTCCTTGAGAGCTGCTTGGAAGCCTGATGGTGTGTGAAGTTAGTGAGCCAAATGGAGTTGTTCTCCCACAAGAACCACTCTGCTGATCCTTCTTCCATATGCCATTCACCAACATGCAGTGTTTCCTTGATTGAATTAGCTCTCACACCAATATTTGCGTCTAGAGCCTTTGCATTGAGGGCTATCTGAAAACGGCTGTGGCACTGAAGTTGCCTGAGAATGTGGAGTTGGTGGCATGTGAAACCCGCATGTGGAGCATTCGTTTGTGTGGGATGCTCACCAAGCTTCATTTCAGTCCTAGGCACTCAAAGGGCACTAAGCATAGAGTGTGAAAACTGAGTTTCCTTGAGAGCTGCTTGGAAGCCTGATGGTGTGTGAACTTAGTGAGCCAAATGGAGGTGTTCTCCCACAAGAACCACTCGGCTGATCCTTCTTCAATATGCCCTTCACCAACATGCAGTGTTTCCTTGATTGAATTAGCTCTCACACCAATATTTGCGTCTAGAGCCTTTGCATTGAGGGCTATCTGAAAACGGCTGTGGCGCTGAAGTTGCCTGTGAATGTGGAGTTGGTGGCATGTGAAACCCGCATGTGGAGAATTCGTTTGTGTGGGATGCTCACCAAGCTTCATTTCAGTCCTAGGCACTCAAAGGGCACTAAGCATGGAGTGTGAAAACTGAGTTTCCTTGAGAGCTGCTTGGAAGCCTGATGGTGTGTGAAGTTAGTGAGCCAAATGGAGTTGTTCTCCCACAAGAACCACTCGGCTGATGCTTATTCAATATGCCCTTCACCAACATGCAGTGTTTCCTTGATTGAATTAGCTCTCACACCAATATTTGCGTCTAGAGCCTTTGCATTGAGGGCTATCTGAAAACGGCTGTGGCGCTGAAGCTGCCTGTGAATGTGGAGTTGGTGGCATGTGAAACCCGCATGTGGAGCATTCGTATGTGTGGGATGCTCTACCAGGTTCATTCTTAGATAATGCACTCAAAGGGCACTAAGCATAGAGTGTGAAAACTGAGTATCTTTCGGAGCTGCTTGGAAGCCTGATGGTGTGTGAAGTTAGTGAGCCAAATGGAGTTGTTCTCCCACAAGAACCACTCGGCTGATCCTTCTTCAATATGCCCTTCACCAACATGCAGTGTTTCCTTGATTGAATTAGCTCTCACACCAATATTTGCGTCTAGAGCCTTTGCATTGAGGGGTATCTGAAAACGGCTGTGGCGCTGAAGTTGCCTGTGAATGTGGAGTTGGTGGCATGTGAAACCCGCATGTGGAGCATTCGTTTGTGTGGGATGCTCACCAAGCTTCATTTCAGTCCTAGGCACTCAAAGGGCACTAAGCATAGAGTGTGAACCTGAGTTTCTTTGAGAGCTGCTTGGAAGCCTGATGGTGTGAAGTTAGTGAGCCAAATGGAGTTGTTCTCCCACAAGAACCACTCGGCTGATCCTTCTTCAATATGCCCTGCACCAACATGCAGTGTTTCCTTGATTGAATTAGCTCTCACACCAATATTTGCGTCTAGAGCCTTTGCATTGAGGGCTATCTGAAAACGGCTGTGGCGCTGAAGTTGCCTGTGAATGTGGAGTTGGTGGCATGTGAAACCCCGCATGTGGAGCATTCGTTGTGTGGGATGCTCACCAAGCTTCATTTCAGTCCTAGGCACTCAAAGGGCACTAAGCATAGAGTGTGAAAACTGAGTTTCCTTGAGAGCTGCTTGGAAGCCTGATGGTGTGTGAAGTTAGTGAGCCAAATGGAGTTGTTCTCCCACAAGAACTACTCTGCTGATCCTTCTTCAATATGCCATTCACAGCATGCAGTGTTTCCTTGATTGAATTAGCTCTCACACCAATATTTGCGTCTAGAGCCTTTGCATTGAGGGCTATCTGAAAACGGCTGTGGCACTGAAGTTGCCTGAGAATGTGGAGTTGGTGGCATGTGAAACCCGCATGTGGAGCATTCGTTTGTGTGGGATGCTCACCAAGCTTCATTTCAGTCCTAGGCACTCAAAGGGCACTAAGCATAGAGTGTGAAAACTGAGTTTCCTTGAGAGCTGCTTGGAAGCCTGATGGTGTGTGAACTTAGTGAGCCAAATGAAGGTGTTCTCCCACAAGAACCACTCGGCTGATCCTTCTTCAATATGCCCTTCACCAACATGCAGTGTTTCCTTGGATTGAATTAGCTCTCACACAATATATTTGCGTCTAGAGCCTTTGCATTGAAGGCTATCTGAAAACGGCTGTGGCGCTGAAGTTGCCTGAGAATGTGGAGTTGGTGGCATGTGAAACCCGCATGTGGAGCATTCGTTTGTGTGGGATGCTCACCAAGCTTCATTTCAGTCCTAGGCACTCAAAGGGCACTAAGCATGGAGTGTGAAAACTGAGTTTCCTTGAGAGCTGCTTGGAAGCCTGATGGTGTGTGAAGTTAGTGAGCCAAATGGAGGTGTTCTCCCACAAGAACCACTCGGCTAATGCTTATTCAATATGCCCTTCACCAACATGCAGTGTTTCCTTGATTGAATTAGCTCTCACACCAATATTTGCGTCTAGAGCCTTTGCATTGAGGGCTATCTGAAAACGGCTGTGGCGCTGAAGTTGCCTGTGAATGTGGAGTTGGTGGCATGTGAAACCCGCATGTGGAGCATTCGTATGTGTGGGATGCTACAGGTTCATTCCTAGATAATGCACTCAAAGGGCACTAAGATAGAGTGTGAAAACTGAGTTTCCTTGAGAGCTGCTTGGAAGCCTGATGGTGTGTGAAGTTAGTGAGCCAAATGGAGTTGTTCTCCCACAAGAACCACTCGGCTGATCCTTCTTCAATATGCCCTTCACCAACATGCAGTGTTTCCTTGATTGAATTAGCTCTCACACCAATATTTGCGTCTAGAGCCTTTGCATTGAGGGCTATCTGAAAACGGCTGTGGCACTGAAGTTGCCTGAGAATGTGGAGTTGGTGGCATGTGAAACCCGCATGTGGAGCATTCGTTTGTGTGGGATGCTCACCAAGCTTCATTTCAGTCCTAGGCACTCAAAGGGCACTAAGCATAGAGTGTGAAAACTGAGTTTCCTTGAGAGCTGCTTGGAAGCCTGATGGTGTGTGAACTTAGTGAGCCAAATGGAGGTGTTCTCCCACAAGAACCACTCGGCTGATCCTTCTTCAATATGCCCTTCACCAACATGCAGTGTTTCCTTGATTGAATTAGCTCTCACACCAATATTTGCGTCTAGAGCCTTTGCATTGAGGGCTATCTGAAAACGGCTGTGGCGCTGAAGTTGCCTGTGAATGTGGAGTTGGTGGCATGTGAAACCCGCATGTGGAGCATTCGTTTGTGTGGGATGCTCACCAAGCTTCATTTCAGTCCTAGGCACTCAAAGGGCACTAAGCATGGAGTGTGAAAACTGAGTTTCCTTGAGAGCTGCTTGGAAGCCTGATGGTGTGTGAAGTTAGTGAGCCAAATGGAGGTGTTCTCCCACAAGAACCACTCGGCTGATGCTTATTCAGTATGCCCTTCACCAACATGCAGTGTTTCCTTGATTGAATTATCTCTCACACCAATATTTGCGTCTAGAGCCTTTGCATTGAGGGCTATCTGAAAACGGCTGTGGCGCTGAAGTTGCCTGTGAATGTGGAGTTGGTGGCATGTGAAACCCGCATGTGGAGCATTCGTATGTGTGGGATGCTCTACCAGGTTCATTCTTAGATAATGCACTCAAAGGGCACTAAGCATAGAGTGTGAAAACTGAGTATCTTTCAGAGCTGCTTGGAAGCCTGATGGTGTGTGAAGTTAGTGAGCCAAATGGAGTTGTTCTCCCACAAGAACCACTCGGCTGATCCTTCTTCAATATGCCCTTCACCAACATGCAGTGTTTCCTTGATTGAATTAGCTCTCACACCAATATTTGCGTCTAGAGCCTTTGCATTGAGGGCTATCTGAAAACGGCTGTGGCGCTGAAGTTGCCTGTGAATGTGGAGTTGGTGGCATGTGAAACCCGCATGTGGAGCATTCGTATGTGTGGGATGCTCTACCAGGTTCATTCCTAGATAATGCACTCAAAGGGCACTAAGATAGAGTGTGAAAACTGAGTTTCCTTGAGAGCTGCTTGGAAGCCTGATGGTGTGTGAAGTTAGTGAGCCAAATGGAGTTGTTCTCCCACAAGAACCACTCGGCTGATCCTTCTTATCTTCAATATGCCCTTCACCAACATGCAGTGTTTCCTTGATTGAATTACCTCTCACACCAATATTTGCGTCTAGAGCCTTTGCATTGAGGGCTATCTGAAAACGGCTGTGGCGCTGAAGTTGCCTGTGAATGTGGAGTTGGTGGCATGTGAAACCCGCATGTGGAGCATTCGTTTGTGTGGGATGCTCACCAAGCTTCATTTCAGTCCTAGGCACTCAAAGGGCACTAAGCATAGAGTGTGAAACCTGAGTTTCTTTGAGAGCTGCTTGGAAGCCTGATGGTGTGAAGTTAGTGAGCCAAATGGAGTTGTTCTCCCACAAGAACCACTCGGCTGATCCTTCTTCAATATGCCCTTCACCAACATGCAGTGTTTCCTTGATTGAATTAGCTCTCACACCAATATTTGCGTCTAGAGCCTTTGCATTGAGGGCTATCTGAAAACGGCTGTGGCGCTGAAGTTGCCTGTGAATGTGGAGTTGGTGGCATGTGAAACCCGCATGTGGAACATTCGTATGTGTGGGATGCTCTACCAGGTTCATTCCTAGATAATGCACTCAAAGGGCACTAAGCATAGAGTGTGAAAACTGAGTATCTTTCGGAGCTGCTTGGAAGCCTGATGGTGTGTGAAGTTAGTGAGTCAAATGGAGTTGTTCTCCCACAAGAACCACTCGGCTGATCCTTCTTCAATATGCCCTTCACCAACATGCAGTGTTTCCTTGATTGAATTAGCTCTCACACCAATATTTGCGTCTAGAGCCTTTGCATTGAGGGCTATCTGAAAACGGCTGTGGCGCTGAAGTTGCCTGTGAATGTGGAGTTGGTGGCATGTGAAACCCGCATGTGGAGCATTCGTTTGTGTGGGATGCTCACCAAGCTTCATTTCAGTCCTAGGCACTCAAAGGGCACTAAGCATAGAGTGTGAAAACTGAGTTTCCTTGAGAGCTGCTTGGAAGCCTGATGGTGTGTGAAGTTATTGAGCCAAATGGAGTTGTTGTCCCACAAGAACCACTCTGCTGATCCTTCTTCAATATGCCATTCACCAACATGCAGTGTTTCCTTGATTGAATTAGCTCTCACACCAATATTTGCGTCTAGAGCCTTTGCATTGAGGGCTATCTGAAAACGGCTGTGGCACTGAAGTTGCCTGAGAATGTGGAGTTGGTGGCATGTGAAACCCGCATGTGGAGCATTCGTTTGTGTGGGATGCTCACCAAGCTTCATTTCAGTCCTAGGCACTCAAAGGGCACTAAGCATAGAGTGTGAAAACTGAGTTTCCTTGAGAGCTGCTTGGAAGCCTGATGGTGTGTGAAGTTAGTGAGCCAAATGGAGGTGTTCTCCCACAAGAACCACTCGGCTGATCCTTCTTCAATATGCCCTTCACCAACATGCAGTGTTTCCTTGATTGAATTAGCTCTCACACCAATATTTGCGTCTAGAGCCTTTGCATTGAGGGCTATCTGAAAACGGCTGTGGCGCTGAAGTTGCCTGAGAATGTGGAGTTGGTGGCATGTGAAACCCGCATGTGGAGCATTCGTTTGTGTGGGATGCTCACCAAGCTTCATTTCAGTCCTAGGCACTCAAAGGGCACTAAGCATAGAGTGTGAAAACTGAGTTTCCTTGAGAGCTGCTTGGAAGTCTGATGGTGTGTGAAGTTAGTGAGCCAAATGGAGTTGTTCTCCCACAAGAACCACTCGGCTGATGCTTATTCAATATGCCCTTCACCAACATGCAGTGTTTCCTTGATTGAATTAGCTCTCACACCAATATTTGCGTCTAGAGCCTTTGCATTGAGGGCTATCTGAAAACGGCTGTGGCGCTGAAGTTGCCTGTGAATGTGGAGTTGGTGGCATGTGAAACCCGCATGTGGAGCATTCGATTGTGTGGGATGCTCTACCAGGTTCATTCCTAGATAATGCACTCAAAGGGCACTAAGATAGAGTGTGAAAACTGAGATTCCTTGAGAGCTGCTTGGAAGCCTGATGGTGTGTGAAGTTAGTGAGCCAAATGGAGTTGTTCTCCCACAAGAACCACTCGGCTGATCCTTCTTCAATATGCCCTTCACCAACATGCAGTGTTTCCTTGATTGAATTACCTCTCACACAAATATTTGCGTCTAGAGCCTTTGCATTGAGGGCTATCTGAAAACGGCTGTGTCGCTGAAGTTGCCTGTGAATGGGGAGTTGGTGGCATGTGAAACCCGCATGTGGAGCATTCGTATGTGTGGGATGCTCTACCAGGTTCATTCCTAGATAATGCACTCAAAGGGCACTAAGCATAGAGTGTGAAAACTGAGTTTCTTTGAGAGCTGCTTGGAAGCCTGATGGTGTGTGAAGTTAGTGAGCCAAATGGAGTTGTTCTCCCACAAGAACCACTCGGCTGATCCTTCTTCAATATGCCCTTCACCAATATGCAGTGTTTCCTTGATTGAATTAGCTCTCACACCAATATTTGCGTCTAGAGCCTTTGCATTGAGGGCTATCTGAAAACGGCTGTGGCGCTGAAGTTGCCTGTGAATGTGGAGTTGGTGGCATGTGAAACCCGCATGTGGAGCATTCGTTTGTGTGGGATGCTCACCAAGCTTCATTTCAGTCCTAGGCACTCAAAGGGCACTAAGCATAGAGTGTGAAAACTGAGTTTCTTTGAGAGCTGCTTGGAAGCCTGATGGTGTGAAGTTACTGAGCCAAATGGAGTTGTTCTCCCACAAGAACCACTCGGCTGATCCTTCTTCAATATGCCCTTCACCAACATGCAGTGTTTCCTTGATTGAATTAGCTCTCACACCAATATTTGCGTCTAGAGCCTTTGCATTGAGGGCTATCTGAAAACGGCTGTGGCGCTGAAGTTGCCTGTGAATGTGGAGTTGGTGGCATGTGAAACCCGCATGTGGAGCATTCGTTTGTGTGGGATGCTCTACCAGGTTCATTCCTAGATAATGCACTCAAAGGGCACTAAGCATAGAGTGTGAAAACTGAGTTTCCTTGAGAGCTGCTTGGAAGTCTGATGGTGTGTGAAGTTAGTGAGCCAACTGGAGTTGTTCTCCCACAAGAACCACTCGGCTGATCCTTCTTCAATATGCCCCTTCACCAACATGCAGTGTTTCCTTGATTGAATTAGCTCTCACACCAATATTTGCGTCTAGAGCCTTTGCATTGAGGGCTATCTGAAAACGGCTGTGGCGCTGAAGTTGCCTGTGAATGTGGAGTTGGTGGCATGTGAAACCCGCATGTGGAGCATTCGTATGTGTGGGATGCTCTACCAGGTTCATTCTTAGATAATGCACTCAAAGGGCACTAAGCATAGAGTGTGAAAACTGAGTTTCTTTGAGAGCTGCTTGGAAGCCTGATGGTGTGTGAAGTTAGTGAGCCAAATGGAGTTGTTCTCCCACAAGAACCACTCGGCTGATCCTTCTTCAATATGCCCTTCACCAACATGCAGTGTTTCCTTGATTGAATTAGCTCTCACACCAATATTTGCGTCTAGAGCCTTTGCATTGAGGGCTATCTGAAAACGGCTGTGGCGCTGAAGTTTGCCTGTGAATGTGGAGTTGGTGGCATGTGAAACCCGCATGTGGAGCATTCGTTTGTGTGGGATGCTCACCAAGCTTCATTTCAGTCCTAGGCACTCAAAGGGCACTAAGCATAGAGTGTGAAAACTGAGTTTCTTTGAGAGCTGCTTGGAAGCCTGATGGTGTGTGAAGTTAGTGAGCCAAATGGAGTTGTTCTCCCACAAGAACCACTCGGCTGATCCTTCTTCAATATGCCCTTCACCAACATGCAGTGTTTCCTTGATTGAATTAGCTCTCACACCAATATTTGCGTCTAGAGCCTTTGCATTGAGGGCTATCTGAAAACGGCTGTGGCGCTGAAGTTGCCTGAGAATGTGGAGTTGGTGGCATGTGAAACCCGCATGTGGAGCATTCGTATGTGTGGGATGCTCTACCAGGTTCATTCCTAGATAATGCACTCAAAGGGCACTAAGCATAGAGTGTGAAATCTGAGTTTCCTTGAGAGCTGCTTGGAAGCCTGATGGTGTGTGAAGTTAGTGAGTCAAATGGAGGTGTTCTCCCACAAGAACCACTCGGCTGATCCTTCTTCAATATGCCCTTCACCAACATGCAGTGTTTCCTTGATTGAATTAGCTCTCACACCAATATTTGCGTCTAGAGCCTTTGCATTGAGGGCTATCTGAAAATGGCTGTGGCGCTGAAGTTGCCTGTGAATGTGGAGTTGGTGGCATGTGAAACCCGCATGTGGAGCATTCGTTTGTGTGGGATGCTCACCAAGCTTCATTTCAGTCCTAGGCACTCAAAGGGCACTAAGCATAGAGTGTGAAAACTGAGTTTCCTTGAGAGCTGCTTGGAAGCCTGATGGTGTGTGAAGTTAGTGAGCCAAATGGAGTTGTTCTCCCACAAGAACCACTCGGCTGATCCTTCTTCAATATGCCCTTCACCAACATGCAGTGTTTCCTTGATTGAATTAGCTCTCACACCAATATTTGCGTCTAGAGCCTTTGCATTGAGGGCTATCTGAAAACAGCTGTGGCACTGAAGTTGCCTGAGAATGTGGAGTTGGTGGCATGTGAAACCCGCATGTGGAGCATTCGTTTGTGTGGGATGCTCACCAAGCTTCATTTCAGTCCTAGGCACTCAAAGGGCACTAAGCATAGAGTGTGAAAACTGAGTTTCCTTGAGAGCTGCTTGGAAGCCTGATGGTGTGTGAAGTTAGTGAGCCAAATGGAGTTGTTCTCCCACAAGAACCACTCGGCTGATCCTTCTTCAATATGCCCTTCACCAACATGCAGTGTTTCCTTGATTGAATTACCTCTCACACCAATATTTGCGTCTAGAGCCTTTGCATTGAGGGCTATCTGAAAACAGCTGTGGCGCTGAAGTTGCC